>NW_026970746.1:0-71335 GCF_963678635.1 Symsagittifera roscoffensis | reverse complement strand
CCAAATTCACAAGTCATTTCTCATTCTACCAATAATCCAGGTGAAAAACTAATAATCTCAATGGCTTGCCCTAACAGAAAGGGTCCTCATCACCACTAAAGTCAGCAACAATATCGAAGGCAGGATCTCTGCTACAGTTCAACAGAGTGCTTTTGCCGGAAAGCTGAAAAAACTTGAACTTCAATCTAAAAAGGAGAAGAAGACATGCTTAGCCTAAAAGTGAATCAGAAGGAAGCAATTAACCAGCTGATTTCTGATCATGTTGATAACGGACCTCACAAATTTCAGCTACAAGGCGAAATTGGGCTTGTGAAGTTTGTAGAGGAAGATGACCAATCTCATAAGATTACAATATTTGTCAACACAACCATGTACAATTTGTACTTCGGAGGGGTAAGCGATGAAACCATAAGCGAAACGGTTGACCAAATGCTTAAACAGTTATAATGTTTGGTTCCCACGGGAGCGGATGAGTGATAGATGAAATCAGCAGAGTCAACATTTTTTTAGCAAAATTTTTCCCAATCAGAGCAGGCTCATATATCCAGCTTCCGCCGAATTTGAAGAAGCAACAGAGAAATGTGGTAAATGTCCACAACACATCAGATCGCAACTGTTTCCTGTATTGCTACTACGCAGCATATCACGCGCAACCTGGAAAGCCGCCACTATACGAGCCGGAACAAAGATTTGCGGAAAAAGGCGCAGATCAGCACATACCATCAAAAACTACAATCGAATCTGGTGGAGATCTACGGTGACTACCAGATGCCTATGAGCTTGTTTGACAATGAGCGGTTTGAGCGACTCAACGATGTGCAAATCAACGTTTTCCGGCAAGTTAATTTGAAGAAAAAAAATCTTTTAATAAAAAAAACTCACATACGTTGTCCACAATGCTTTATACGAGATTATACGAGATAAAGTAGAATCCGGTAAAATAATTAGCTTTTGGATGACCTAGCTTATTTGTTTAGGTATGAGGACAACGCGCTAGCACCCAATCAAGTGTCCAAAAGATATGACTGTAACTTTGCGGTAGACGTTCTGTTGTTGGTAAACAGTGACGACAACTACCACTATGTCCTTATCGAAGACCTCCATAAGATGACGATGTTTGTGCAAAAAAAGCCATTCCGCAAACGAAACGAACTATGAAGAAAAAGTTTTCATTTTGCACGTCAAGCGAAATCATGAATAATCATCAAGAAATGTGCTATAACACGGAACGACTAACTATAAAGATGCCAAAACCAATCAAAACCAAAAAGTTTTCAAGAATATAATGGCAAGATGGTTTGCCCCAAGCCTATTCTACTTCGATTTCGAGTCAATAATTGTCCTTGCTCCGGGACCTGCCCGTAATTCAGCTTTTTCGCACTCCCAAACCTTGGAAATTCATAAACCATGCAGCTACGGACTAGTTGTTGTTGAGCATGGCACCTCAACTCCAATCAAGTACGAAGTGTGTAGAGAACCAGACGCTATGAAGAAGTTGATAAAAACATTGGATTAATTAGCGAGGGAGATCTACAATGACAAACGTAAATACTTTACCTTTGTAGGACAACCCGATTTTCCAAGAGAAGCGGCAGGCACCTGTTGGATTTGTGAGGAATAGTTCGCTGAAGGATACAAGATGGTAGTCGGCCACTTCCACGTTACTAACAAATTTCTAGGTTGGCGGCATCAAGACTGTAATCTAACAAGGAGAACGCCCAATTTCACTCCGGTAATAGCTCACAATTTGTCTAACTACGACATGCATGCTTTTGTAAAAGCCCTTCACGATGCGAACTTGAAACAACAGTTTTCAGTAGTCCCCTCCACTGACAAAAAATATATCTCGATGGCTATGTTGGTTTGGAAGGAAGAAATTGAGGACAAACACGGGAAAAAAGACAAATTTATGAGAATCTTCGGTTCATAGACTCATTCAAGTTTATGCTTTCTTCATTGAGTCAGCTAATTGAAAATCTGCCATCAGACGGAATTCAGCTGATGGAAACACAATTTGCATCAATTGGTTATTCATAAAAGCAAATAGATCTCCTTAAACAGAAGGGCTATTACCCGTATTCATAAGTGAACAGCTCCGAGAAATTTGAAGAAACAAAATTTCCAGCCAGAAGATTGTGGGTAAACTGTTTACAAAGGGCACAGGTCAGCGTTGACAAATAGAACCATGCGATAAAAGTAATTCACCAGCTACGATGCAAGGACGTATGAGATAACCATGACATCTGTTTAGCCTCAGATGTTCTCCTTTTAGCATGTGCGTTTGAGCAGCTCAGATCTGTTGGTCACAAAACGTATGGACTGGACTGCTCCTTTCACTACACCGCGAGCACTACACGGCGATGTTTTCTTGAAAGTGTACAAGGGCGGATTTGAGACTATTAACAGAGCGCGAGCACTTAAATATAACCCAAAAGTTGATTCGCGGTGGCATGTCATCTGTATATGCGAAAAAGTATTGGAAAGCGAACAACAAGTACACAAGCTCCTCTGACCCCAATGAAGAATCAAGCTTCATAATTAACATTGATTCGAATAGCCATTAAGGAGAATCATTGAGAATTATCCACTACCACTAAAAGATGGACCTTTTGGATACATGGATACTTTTATGATTTTTCCATCGCGCCTACGAAGGATGTAGTTACATGGGATATGCTCAGCACGGATCAAATCGAAATGCTTTCCCAAAGTACCAAAGCTGATGAGACCCTTAACCCGAAGCACAAGTTTGTTCTCCACTACTTGATCCTCGCTCTATATGTTCAACTTGGCATAGAAGTCAAACAAATTCATCGAGTGCTAGAATTTAAACAAGCACAATGGTTGTCTCATTTTGTTCAGCTCAATGCCAAACTCAGAAGAAACGCAGTGAACAAGTTCCAGCTGGACTTCGACAAAAACTAAGTAAACTCTGCATTCGGAAAAACCATGGAGTCTATGCTGAATAGGAAGAACGCTCAAATTGTAACAACCGAAATGGAGCTTCTAGAAAAAACATCTAAGAGCAATATGAAATCGTTCCAAATAATTGATGATCAAATTATCACGATATCATTAGAGGTTTCAAGCGTGAAGTGGACTAAGCCAACCTTGGTGTGGGGGCAGTAAATTTGGACCTCGCAAAAAAAGTATATGTTTGAGTTTCATTACACAAAAATGAAACCAAACCTGGAATTAGAATTGCTATACAGCGATACCGATAGCTTCATATTTGCTGTGAAAACCGAAGACATATATGAAGAATTCAAATTTTCAAAAAAAAAAACTAGAGTTCGATTTTTCCAACTACCCCTCAGAGCACCCGCTGTATAGTGAGGAAAGCAAAAAAAAATCGTTTTGAAAATGAAAGACGAGATGGAAAGGAAAGTTTTGGAGGAATTTGTAGCCCTGAAGCCAAAATTCTACTCCATTATGGACAAAGGTGTGTTAATTGTTTGTTAATTATATTGTTTTGTCTAGTTCCCGGTTTTTTTTGAAAATTGAGTTATTTATGTGAAGCTCTCGAAAAAACACCCGAATTTTATCCTTAGCCCATATAAAACTTGACTACTCAATACTGGACAAGGTTGAGTTGACTGTTTTTTTGTTTTTTCTTAAATAGAATAGTTTCTTGTTTAGTTCCCGCTTTAAACAATTTGTTTTATGAAGCTCCCGCCAGAAAAAAAAACCGAACACTTTCAGTACCCACTATTAATAATTTTTGTCTTGCTTAGATCTGAATCAAAAAGTTTTGGCGAAAGGATTTACAAAGTTCGAGCAAAAAACTTCTTCATGCCCGATTCAAAGAATGCCTGTTCGATAAAAAGACGCTGTGGGTGAGAAATTATACGATAAAACTGAAAAAACATGAGATACAGACTGTTATAAGGAACAAAATTGCACTCTCGCCTTTCGATGGGAAGCGTTTCCTTCTCTTCGATGCAGTCTCAACTCTTCCTTTCAGTCATTGCAAGATTTCCGAAAATAGTTTCTTCTTTGAGATTGTAGATAACACTTTAAAGGACACTGAAAGTGAAATAAGCACTCAATCTTCCTTTTCGTCTTTTGAGACAACAGGCTCGATTTTGTAACACAGGATCAAGGCTTTAACCAGCCTCAGTACAGTCCCGAAGAGTTAGGAACATGTACGTCAAATGACTTTCGAGGCCAGCGCGCATACCCAAAGAACCCTTTTATAATATCTGAAGCTACCAGAAGTATAACAATTGAAGCAAGTGACTCTAGTGATATGAATGCGTCCCCGGAATTAGTGTGCAAACGAAGAAAACTTTTAAATAAAAAAGATTGATTACCATTGCTAAACTGTTTGGCTACTTTTAACTTAAGCTTGTTCGCATTTTATAAAATTGTTTGTACTTCAATAATACTTTAAATGGTTAACTTCCCTCTTTAACAGCTAAGCTGAAGTGTTTGTGATAACGTGATTTGAAACCAATGGAAGGAAAATCACTCTAACATTTATATACCATTAAAAATTTCTACTACTAATTTTCAAATTTTCAAAAAAAAACTTTCAAATTTTCTTCAAATTTTCAAAAAAAAACAAGACTTCGATTTTTCCAATCACCCCTCAGAGCACCCGCTGTATAGTGAGGAAAACAAAAAAATCATTTTAAAAAATGAAAGACGAGATGGAAAGGAAAGTTGTGGAGGAATTTGTAGCCCTGAAGCCAAAACTCTACTCCATACTGGACAAAGGTGTGTAATTGTTTGTTAATTATATTGTTTTCTTGTCTAGTTCCCGGTTTTTTTTGAAACATGATTTATTTTTGTGAAGCACTCGAAAAAACACCCGAATATTTTCCTTAGCCCATATAAAACTTGACTACTCAATACTGGACAAGGTTGAGTTGATTGTTTTTTTGTTTTTTCTTAAATAGAATAGTTTCTTGTCTAGTTCCCGCTTTAAACAATTTATTTTATGAAGCTCCCGCCAGAAAAAAAACCCAAACATTTTCAGTACCCACTATTAATAATTGTTGTCTTGCTTAGATCTGAATCAAAAAGTTTTGGCGAAAGGATTTACAAAGTTAGAGCAAAAAAACTACTTCATGCCCGATTCAAAGAATGCCTGTTCGATAAAAAGACGCTGTGGAGGAAAAATTATTCGATAAATTTGAAAAAACATGAGATACAGACTGTTATAACGAACAACATTGCACTCTCGCCTTTCTATGGGAAGCGTTTCCTTCTCTTCGATGCAGTCTCAACTCTTCCTTTCAGTCATTGCAAGATTCCCGGAAAAAGTTTCTTCTTTGAGATTATAGATACTCAATAAGTACTCAATCTTCCTTTTCGTCTTTTGAGAAAACAGGCTCGGTTTTGTAATACCGGATCAAGGCTTTGACCAGCCTCAGTACAGTCCCGAAGAGTTAAGAGTATGTACATCAAATGACTTTCGAGGCCAGCGCGCATACCCAAAGAACCCTTTTATAAAATCTGAAGCTACTAAAAGTATAACAGTTGAAGAAAGTGACTCTAGTGATATGAATTTATCCCAGGAAATAGTGTGCAAACAAAGAAAACTTTTAAATAAAAAAGATTGATTACCATTGCTAAACTGTTTGGCTACTTTTAACTTAAGCATGATCGCATTTTATAAAATTGTTTGTACTGCAATAATCCTTTATATGGTTACCTTCTCTCTTTAACAGCTAAGCTAAAGTGTTTCTAATAACGTGATTTGAAACCAATGGGAGGAAATTCCCTCTAACATTTATATACCATTAAAAATTTCTACTACTACATTTTTATTAAATATCACAACAGCAGTGACTTATTATAATATAGTCTTTTCAAAGCACTTAGGATATAATACATGTGGTTTTATTTTTCCTCTTTCGAGTGCCCGTAGAGTTTGAAAATTTGTTTGGAGCCCCTATGTGGTTTTTGAATTAGGGTCTGGAGCACCGAGAAGTTGTGTCTGGAACGCATATGTGGTTTTGGGATTAGGCTCTGGAGCACCCCTGTGTAGGTACTCCCCCCTGTTGGAGCGCCGGCGAATTAGCCTACTAATAAGAACCATCGTCTCTATTTCGATTTTTTTAGTGTATAAGTCATCGCAAAATCAGCTATCACAGAAACTCATTTGAACGATTTGAACGATAGATCATAATAAAACCATTTCAGCCATGATTCTAAGGACAATCAAAGGTTTCAATTATTTTACTGTCGAGAAAAACCAGTTCGTTTTTTTTTTCTTTTTTTTTTGGGTTACAATTCGAGCGTCTAAATAACGAGCGAGTCTATATCATAAAAAAAAATTGTTGATTGATGAAAAACTGGTTTTTACTGCAAAAAATAAACAACTTTGGCGACTTCATTTAGCGCTTCCTTGGCAATAAAAAGTTTTTTGTCGAAAATGCCCAACTCACAGGCGTTCTACAACTTCAAATAGTTGCCTCACGCCTAAAAAAAATATTAAAGTGAGCAAAAAATAAATAATATAACTTAAAAAATATGATCAGAACAATCTGGAATAATTGCGCAGCAACAAGATATCCGCATTCTGATCAATATCTCTCCCCTGTGGTTTATATAAATGAAATTTGCGTTTCATATTAAATATTGGTGTGAACTAGTTTCGTAGTCAGCGAGATTTACCGTTAAGGGTTGTCTTATTTACCATTTTGAGGGCAGTTTTGTCTCTATTTAAGAAGAAGATTTTTATGAGCAGATTTTAATTTTATTCAACCATAGATCAAAATTGATTAGCTATTTACCTATGAGAAATTGCAGAGTCGCACCTGGAGTTTGAACCGTGAACACAGTGTTTTTTCATTCAATGGTCAATTTTTTAGTTTCTCGATTTTTACCGCAATTAGTTAATAAATTATGACAAAAATGGCCATTCTAAAATTCACTCGCAAAATCGCACGTTATGCTGGATAAAAAACAGTCGATAATACTTAATTTCGAATATAAAGAATTTTCGGCCTTTAATCGGCTCCAATCAAATAAACAGTTTTGTTAATCCAGCACTGAAGTCTCATGGATAATAATCGATTATATTGGACTTTCATTGTCAGTCTCTTTAAAATAACAAAAATAATCGATTATAATCGATTGAAAATGGATTAGAATGAAAAAAATTTTTTACGCAAAAAAATCCCCATATAATCGATTATAATCGATTATAATCGATCATGATCGATTATTGTTCCGAGTTTCGATACGAAAGTAACGGAACATTTGTGCTCGGGGTGGGTTTTTTTTTCTTCAGACAAATTTCGACTTTTTAATTAGCCATTACTGACGGAGTTTTCATTCAAAAGGTATTGTTTTACTGAGCTCAAATTTGAAAAGATATTTCACCTGTGATCATTTTTCGTAAAGTTACGGGTGTTTAAAGATTGCATATTTGGCCAATTTGGGACAATTAACGCGCGATATTTCGCGCTATTAACGCGTAAGCGGAGAGTTAATCCGTCTTAGAAATCGTTCCAAGTTGGTTGAAAGAAGCTTATTTGCCATACTTGGTTTGTTACAAGGAGCGAAATCTATCCTTTTGTACTTTATATGGCGTGTGGGGGGATAATTTTCATAAAAAATTTCAAATTTTAGAAAAAAAAAATTCTTTTTTTTTCATTTCATTGAATTTTTAAATGTTAATACTGCTCCATAAACCTTAAAAGGCAGTCGGAACTTTCAGGGCTTCGCCCTGGTACGAGCAGTCTTGTTTTCAAAAAATTTTATCTTACGTTAGTTATTTTGTTCTTTCGCTCAATTTAATTTTTTCCTATTTTCAATCGAGTTTATGAAAATTCACAAAAAGTTACCTATAGATCTCACATCAACTCCCCCAATGCATACCCCTGGGAACGTGGGGGGGGGGGGGGAGAGGTACGTTGGGCGGAGGGGGTGACTTGAGGAACTGGTCCAAAGTTCCAAAAGGTTGTTTTTGGGCACTTCCTGGAAAACTACTACTTATTGGCCGCCCCTGGATGAACGTGTTCGTTCAGATTTTGCAGAACGTTGCAAAAATTTGAGTCATTATTTAAACAATTTAACCTATTTTATATACAAAAAAAATCCATTATATTCAAAACAAAATGGATTAGAAATCGATTATAATGGATTATAATGGATGAAAATTTTTCAAAAAAAATCTATATAATGGTTTGAAAATTGATCACGTGGTCTAAATATGCCATGATAATCGATTATATAGACAACATTGTAGTCAATGGAAATCCATTATAATCGATTATTACCCATGAAACTTCGGTGCGGGATCTGACGACTTTAAACAGCACCGAATTTTTGAGCGTGTCAGTGCGTTCGCGCTTCAGCACAACGCGGTTTTTGCCGGACGAAACCTGCCAATCAAGGTCGGCCCAGGCCGTTTTATGAACTAAATTGTTAAGTTTTTCTAAGTAAACAAAAAACTTTTGGTGGGGGGTTCGAACCTGGTTACGAAGGGTCGGTTTGTATATCCTGTCGGTATTGTAAGCGGCACGGCCATTGGCTCTCTACTTTACTACCTTTATAGTTCAAACTATTTACTACCTTTTTAGTTCAAACTATTGTATGCATCTATAGTTCAAACTTGTGTTTGCTCAGCGTCTGAAAATGACGAGAAAAAAGCGTCCGTGCCGAGAAAAACCGTCGCGAAAGTTTGATCAAAAAGTCGTGCTCTGGGACACAGAAGTCTTGCCGGGGATCACACACTCGCGCCGGGTCAAGATCCAGACCCAAATTGCAATGATGGAAATAGAACAGAAATACTTCTCTAAAAACGTTTAATACAGTTTTTAAATTTTGTATGAAAATTGTATGATAAACATTTTTCCATAGTCGCCATATATGAAATATTTTGTATGATAAGTATTTTTCTTTTATGGATGTCAACCCGGGTGCATAGTAACGCCAAATTGCAAATTGCGGAGTTTGAGTTTGGAAAAATGGGACTAAAGATCGCGTCGAGGGAGGCAGAAGACTCGCCGTGGATCATGCCCTATCCGGATTGATGTCCAAAAAACAAAGATTAGTCGCAGCGAGAGCATAAGTTTGGAAAGTCTGGGCAGCAATTCGCGCCGCATCCGGAACCAGACTCAAACTGCATAGTAGCTCCGAAAGATTAAGCCTCGAGAAAATCTATAGATAAAGTCGCTAAAGTCGCGCTGTGGGTAGCGGCGAAATCGCGCCGTGGTTTTAGAAAATATGAGCATGCTAAAATTTGGTGGTAAAACCTTTTGTTCCACTCTGCTAAATGCTCGTGTCGAAGCCATAGTTTTATTCCGTGTAAGTTTTGGCATGTCCAGACTTTAGCGACCACTATGGTTGATTAGTTATGATAATGCTAGTAATTCATTAAAAAAACCGACAAGTTTTACCTTCTTTCTAATGTCCGTTCGTTCGAACATCGCACTGTGTTTGAATTTATATCCCATCTGGATTCAAATCCAAATTTCATGATTGCGACAACAGTTTGAGGCTGGCATTTGATTTTTGTCCTCAAATTGTCTTGTTTTTTTAATTTCTTTTATATTAAAGCTTATGATTCATAAAGAAAGGGTGAGAAAAAAAAATATTTCACACTTTTTCTTCGCAAGTCGGGTCGCAACCAAATTCGGTCCCAAATTGCATAGCCGCGCTGAGAACATGGTGAACAACTTGATGAAAAACTCACCTTGTGCGACGCAAAAGCCGTGCCCTCTGAAATTTGGTCTGAATCCAGAAATTCAGACCAAAATGCATAGTCACGCTTAGTGTTTAGATCTGGAAAATCTGAAGCAAAAAGGACAACGGACGCAAATTACACGCCGTTCGTTATGCCGCATTCGAAACGGGGCCTAAATTAAATAGTCGTGAGATTTTGAGTGTTGAACGTTTGGTCAGAAAGTCTTGCCGTGGAGAGAAATTTTGTACAGCGGCTCGCGTCGCATCCGGATCCAGCTTATAATTGCGTAGTTGCGCGGAGGTTTGCGTCCACAAATTATGGACAAAAAATTGAATAAAATTGCTCTGTGAATTACAAAAAAACGCCGTTGATTGCGGAAGCCACGCCTCTGTGCCATTCCCCCGGATTGGCACAGCGCAACCTTCCGTCGCAGCACGAAAACGCCATTAGAGGCCTTAGTCGTCACATATTGATATGAAGCAGGCAAAAATATTCTAGAACAAAACATTTAGAAAAAGTCGATTTTCGACGTTACACTTCTGAGAAATGCGAAAACGGCCATGTTCAGCCGGAAAATAGAAAAAAAAACACAACAACAACAACCGAATTAGTGAGAGACAGACGGTGGAGAAAATTGATAGAAAAAGTGAAGCTTCTTATCGTGACGATAACGCATGATAAGACACTTAATGGAAGCAATTAGCCAGAAAGGAGGCTTCAGTGGGGAAGAAGGAAGGAGCAATGCCCTCCCGTGCCACGAAGTTAGAGTAATAACGACGTTATTACGGGAAGAGCGCGGAAGCGGAGGCTCGGCCCCCATATTTTGTATGATAAGTATTTTTCTTTTATGGATGTCAACCCGGGTGCATAGTAACGCCAAATTGCAAATTGCGGAGTTTGAGTTTGGAAAAATGGGACTAAAGATCGCGTCGAGGGAGGCAGAAGACTCGCCGTGGATCATGCCCTATCCGGATTGATGTCCAAAAAACAAAGATTAGTCGCAGCGAGAGCATAAGTTTGGAAAGTCTGGGCAGCAATTCGCGCCGCATCCGGAACCAGACTCAAACTGCATAGTAGCTCCGAAAGATTAAGCCTCGAGAAAATCTATAGATAAAGTCGCTAAAGTCGCGCTGTGGGTAGCGGCGAAATCGCGCCGTGGGTAGCGAAGAAGTCGCGCCGTGGTTTTAGAAAATATGAGCATGCTAAAATTTGGTGGTAAAACCTTTTGTTCCACTCTGCTAAATGCTCGTGTCGAAGCCATAGTTTTATTCCGTGTAAGTTTTGGCATGTCCAGACTTTAGCGACCACTATGGTTGATTAGTTATGATAATGCTAGTAATTCATTAAAAAAACCGACAAGTTTTACCTTCTTTCTAATGTCCGTTCGTTCGAACATCGCACTGTGTTTGAATTTATATCCCATCTGGATTCAAATCCAAATTTCATGATTGCGACAACAGTTTGAGGCTGGCATTTGATTTTTGTCCTCAAATTGTCTTGTTTTTTTAATTTCTTTTATATTAAAGCTTATGATTCATAAAGAAAGGGTGAGAAAAAAAAATATTTCACACTTTTTCTTCGCAAGTCGGGTCGCAACCAAATTCGGTCCCAAATTGCATAGCCGCGCTGAGAACATGGTGAACAACTTGATGAAAAACTCACCTTGTGCGACGCAAAAGCCGTGCCCTCTGAAATTTGGTCTGAATCCAGAAATTCAGACCAAAATGCATAGTCACGCTTAGTGTTTAGATCTGGAAAATCTGAAGCAAAAAGGACAACGGACGCAAATTACACGCCGTTCGTTATGCCGCATTCGAAATGGGGCCTAAATTAAATAGTCGTGAGATTTTGAGTGTTGAACGTTTGGTCAGAAAGTCTTGCCGTGGAGAGAAATTTTGTACAGCGGCTCGCGTCGCATCCGGATCCAGCTTATAATTGCGTAGTTGCGCGGAGGTTTGCGTCCACAAATTATGGACAAAAAATTGAATAAAATTGCTCTGTGAATTACAAAAAAACGCCGTTGATTGCGGAAGCCACGCCTCTGTGCCATTCCCCCGGATTGGCACAGCGCAACCTTCCGTCGCAGCACGAAAACGCCATTAGAGGCCTTAGTCGTCACATATTGATATGAAGCAGGCAAAAATATTCTAGAACAAAAAATTTAGAAAAAGTCGATTTTCGACGTTACACTTCTGAGAAATGCGAAAACGGCCATGTTCAGCCGGAAAATAGAAAAAAAAACACAACAACAACAACCGAATTAGTGAGAGACAGACGGTGGAGAAAATTGATAGAAAAAGTGAAGCTTCTTATCGTGACGATAACGCATGATAAGACACTTAATGGAAGCAATTAGCCAGAAAGGAGGCTTCAGTGGGGAAGAAGGAAGGAGCAATGCCCTCCCGTGCCACGAAGTTAGAGTAATAACGACGTTATTACGGGAAGAGCGCGGAAGCGGAGGCTCGGCCCCCAGAGACTGATATATGGTGAAAGACTATAGTAAACTAACTTTCTAGCTACTCTGATGTCCTGAACATTTTAATTAACACCTGTATTATTTATTATTTTAGAATATGAGTAGCTAGGAAGAGGAAATGGTCAATCCATCTCCAATGGATTTAATATAGAACTGTCACCAAAAACATAGTAAAAAAGGATATTCAAGCCGTGTTTTTAATAGCAATTAAGTAGTCTGGGGATCTCAGACCCACCTATGTGGTTTTCGTCTCATGTAAACGGAAGCTGATTAAAAGTCGTTTGACTGATGGCCTGAAAATAGTAACTTTTTACTTAGCCAGAAACAGACAAGAATATCAACTGGCTAGGTTGAGACGGTAAAAAACGAGAAGAATTTAGGTAACTGACACCGATTAGTCGTCTATATGTGCTTTTTCTACGCTCCGTCACTGTGTAGTATTTGGGCGAATGTTACAGACGTTTTTATGGCGCTCCTGGGTGCGCCTGTCAAAGGCATGGGACCATCATGATCAACCAACCTTTCAGCGACGAACCATTTGCTTCTGACGTATGCCCGAGTTAGAGGCCTTTTTGTCCTGTATTGTATTAGGTGGAAAGTGCCGACCCTCCGCCTGGTACTATTTAGGTTTTTAACTTAGTTAAGACCAAAAACTCCGTGGGACGGAGGGTTAGGTGAGAAGTCTAGAGCCCGCTTATCCCGAGGCCCTGGGACTAAAAACAATTAAAGAGAAAGCGTAGAACTAAATAAAAATAGTATATAACCAAGAAAAAGCCAAAAAAATACTTGAAAACAAAAAAGCGCAAAAAAAACAGTAAAAAATCGAAAAAGACCAAAAACAGTAGAAAAGTGTAAAATGACAGTCTAAATATTATTTCCGGAGGGGCTGTGATCTGACCTTTCTATTGTTGTTGTTTCAGATTGATTTATATCATTTCTGATCGAGAGATTTAGTGTTTTGTTTGTGGGTTAGGTACCCTCCTTTGGGTGTATTTTGAGTGTTTAAGCAGGTTAATAATAATGTTGCCGGTGACCGGAGGGTAGAGTGGCAAGCTGACAAACGTGTTCCAGACGCAACAAAGGGCATCAGGGACAACATCCACAACGACTTTGGGGTATCGTTGATACAATTATAATATCGTACGGGTACTATTTCTTTAAGACTTGAGTGCTGGATGGCACAAATGGCGCGGTCCTATTGCACCCTCCGTCGATTGGGAAATTCCTAGTTAGGGGTTTTAATTCTGAAGTTTTGGTGCAGAAGAGAGTATAGTCTTATTGATAAGCGACTACTAGTAGGTTATTATCCTTATTATATATTACTTATCTCCTATTTGGACTCGAGAAACACCCCAATTTTGTCGAAAAATAGTGATTTTTGACCAAACTGTTAACCCCCAAAATTTTGGTTATCCGAGCTTTTCTGAACGGCAAAAAGCTTTTGGACAGTGAGCTACTACTTAGTTCGATCCCCCTAACTAAAGAAATTGCGCGAAAAAAGACTAAGTAGAAGTTGGCGAAAACAAAATTTTTTCGGTCAAAATTTTGATAATTTTCCGAATTTTATCAGTATGTTTTGAGGATCGACTTTTGAATTTTTTGCGTTAGAGCGATAAAAAAAGTTGTGTTAGGAGCGTGCTAGCATTCGTGCTCGGATGCTAAAGATATTTTTGAGTAACCCTCCGAATAGCTCTGTGGATAGAGCTAGAGACTTAAATATTGGAAAAGGAAGGAATCGGAGGTTCCAAATTTGATAGTTTTTGGCCAAATTTTTATTTCCAGACCAATTTGGGTCCAGTTTTTTGCATTATTCCAGTGCCATACGGGGCTACTACGCTCGTTTCAAATAATTTTAGGCACTTTCATTAAGAATTGCGAAAAAAGTCCCTGAGAACCTATATAGGTGGTGAAAAAAGGCCAACTTGACGAACGCGTTTTTGGTGATCTCTCAAAGACTAGCCAACCGATGAGAATGATTTTGCTACCATAAGTCGAAATTTTATAGCACTTATCTGAATTGCAACCGTTTTAAGGTTGATAAATTCAGGAGATAATTTTTTTCAGAATTTTATAGTTCGGAGATTCCAAATTTTAGGGAAACCTCCGAGCGGCAGAAAATTTTGAAAAAAATTACCTTTTTATCCCACTGGGAAGGTTGACCGAGTCAACCAACCCAGTTTTAAGTCAGCTAGACTGCAATTAGAGTTTTAGAGTGAAACTTTTTTCCCGCAACCCTCGAGGAAGTTGAAATAACCCGCCACTGTGAATTTAGCTTGTTTTGACCCTTTCTCAGACTAGTTGAAGACCCCTCTAAGTGAGACTTGAAAAAGTTAAAATTTTGAAGGAACCCTCCGAAGCAACCCTCCGGATCGTGTTAAGCCTCTTATTGTTCCTTCTTAGTGATTTTAAGGGGAGCCTCTGAAGTTACTAAGGTGACCAAAGTAAACTCCAAGGTAACCCTCCGGAGTAAGCTAAGTGTCTTGACAAACCCCCGAATTAACCCTCCGGAGTGACTTAAGCCCCTTAACAACCCCCTTAGTGAAGATTTGAAGATACCCTTCGGGGCAGATTGAACATCTTCAATATCCAATTAGGGTCGGAATAAAATCAACTACTAACGGGGTGTACATGTTTGGAACTTAGGAGCCCCGTTGAACCGGAAACTTGCGATCAACTTTGGATTCTAGATCGGGTTTATCAGAAGTACCCAAACAAACTTATTTTTTCGATTGCTATTTTGGTTGTGTGGTTGCCTTGAGCTACTTAATAGGAAAGCTCGGGCATTCCGGGAACACATAAAAGAAGACTTCGTTGAGTGTATTAGGCATATACACGCTCACTTGAGAAGAAAAAATGTTCCCTGCTCTCGTGCTTTTGGAGCGGCCCGGGTGTGGGAGAGCTTTTTCATAGACTTTAGAAAATTTCGATCAGAGGTTGCCTTGAGTGAGTGTTAGGTATAAAATCCTGTTAAAAATTTGTGAATTTGTTATACCAGGTAATTGAGTGGAGTTGGTAAAATCTTAACACTAAGCAGGAGCTTGAGCTGAGCCACTAATAGTATCTCTAAGAGATTGAAAGGATATTTTTGATAGTAAAAGTGTTGAGTGAGTAGGCTTAAGCAAAATTTTTCGAAATTAATTTTGGAACCTGTGCATTGCCGTCGAAAAAAAATTTTTTTCACGAGACATGCAGCGTAGAGACTCGTTAGGAGTAACAACTAAGCTTCCATGCTGAGCACGGGAACCACGCGAAAGTTTAAAACACGGCGTAGCCGATCCACAACTAGCAGCGTTTCCGACGTTTTTGCTGATGAAGCAACGACTAGCGGTCAAGCTGGTCTTTCAGTGAGCGGAATGAAACTGAGAAGGAAGAAGACACTCAATGGTGATAAAGGGTGAAGTGCTGAGACCGGACCGGTGAGAGAGACACCAACAGATCTCTTCGAGGAGAGATGCAAATGCTGACACGACCCGACTACCACCATCTTGCGGACCTGGAAGAGCCAGGCGAGGACTTTGCACGGGAGGAAGTTGAAAGAATATAGGAGACCTCGGATCGTTCCGAGAACGAAGCGCGAGAAGAACTATTGTTCAAGGGAACGTCCAAGTCGGAGACTAAGAGTAACAGGTGGAGAAAGGAACAATCGTCTCTAGCCAAGCAGGGCAAGAATGCCATGATGTCGAGCATAAGACCGAGGGAGGAGCAACCAAGTTCAAAAGCGAAAAGAAGCTTCGTGAAGATGTACGATGAACGCATGAGGTCGCTCCAAACTGCGGTATTTTCCTCTGGATATGACAGTTTGGGACTCATGCACTCTGACATGGACTTCACACCTAGCCCGAGACAGGAGAAGAGCAAGAAAGCGTTGTCAGACTCGTCAACTAGACCAATGTCAGACGGAACAACGATGGGAGCGTCGTCGACATACGACATGCTGATGATGTCGATGAGCACACAGAAGGGTGGTGCATCTTGGAGAACCAGGCTGCAACCTCAATTGACGTCATCGTCTCTTGGTCTTACCCCAATGCTGGGAACGGCTAGCGTCATTATTGACATGTTTGCCGGTGTAATGACAAGCCTCAAAGAACTGCGACGGGACATGACTAAGAAAATAGATCGAGTGGAAGAGAGGGCTCAGCAAGGTCAAGCGAAATGAGCTTACGGATGTAAAGTCACAAGCAAGAACCGATCAGGACCAATTGATTCGGAACACCAATCAATGCTTAGCACAGAGCTTGGCACTAGCAGCCAAGGAGTCGGAAGAAAGAGACACTAGGATGGCGAGAAAGATCGAGCGATTGTTGAACGATCATCACGATACCAGCTGGAGAAAAGGCTAGATGCCAAATCTGACCTGATGATGCGGAAGCTGGACGAGATTTCAAATGGTAGCAATCAGAAGAAGCGTCCTTCCCCAAGAGAGGACTCACGCCAGGCGACTGATGGAGACGGAGCCCACAGCTATTCCGGGGCCCAGCCAAGGTCATGAACAATGTTTTTTGAGTCTAATCACAGGGAGAGACCAAGGCCAGCCCCGTCAAGGCCGGGTTGGACAAGCCAAGTCCCACCGGAGGCTGATGTCACTTCGGGGACACGGTTGCCCACTGTGCCACAAGTCAGATCATTGCCAGACCTGAGTACCGTCTCGCAGGCCACTACGATGTACGCCTCAATGTTTGAGCTCTTGAATAAATCTCTTGAAACGTTCATCACCAAACTTTCGAAGTCAACCGAGAGTGGAGAGAAGTCAAGAGGGACACTCAGTAAGCCGAAGTCATACACGGACGAATCAGATGGCTGCATCGTTACCTGGATAGAGTTGATGAAGTTACATTTTGAGGAAGAGAATCTCTCAAAGAAACAGGAATGCGGCGCACTGACAAGCAACCTAGAGGGTACCGCCCTAAGTTGTGTAATGGCCAAAAGGACTAATGAACGAGACAGCGCTCGCAAGATGTGCGACATCTTGCTGAATCGTTTCGGCTCTGGTGTACAAGGGCATCAAGCTATGGTGAAGTTTGGAAAGAGGCGTCAAAGAGATGACAAACCCATAGGCAAGTTTTTGGATGACCTTGAGCAATTCAGAAGGAGGAGCAATCCCGATGAGAGAATATCGGGGCGAAACTTGGCAATCGCCTCAAAGTTCATGGATGGAGTAAAAATTAATGAGCTGAAAACCATGTTGACCACACACTTCAACCTGTTGCTTGACCAGGTGCCCACGCCCGATGATTTGCGCATGAAGTCGTGTGAGAACTCGCTCATATAACCAAGGGGACAAAATCGTTACAGCAATTATGGCAACTACAGCGGAACAAACACTGGCGCGATCATAACGTGACGACATGGATAAGAGGAGGTCATGTGCAAATTGTGGTTCGATGGACCACCATGTTTCCGCCTGTTCTGCTTACAATCAAACCATGAAAGCAATAGGCTATTTTCTTGACGATGTTGATGCGACCAATGAGGACCAGGATGAGTATCTGAGAGGACTCATAATGAGGTATGGACCAAGATGCTCCTTTTGCAACTTGGAGGGACATTTCAAGTCGGATTGCACTCAATTCTGGGATACAGTAGCGGACGCGAAGCATCCCCGCCATGAAGAGGCACTTTCGGGGGTCAAGCAAGTCGAGCCCGCCTGATGAATGAAGCCGAATCACGAATGAAAGAGGTGACAACCTTCACAAGCAAGAAAGTGAACAAATTACCTGATGAGGAAACTGCCTCGAGCCTGGAGGCGGAGTCAACCGGTGCGCTCAAAGTGGATTATGGCCTAGCCGCGCGGACCGCATTACAGAGTGTTCAGCAAGAATTGGCCACCAAAGAGGTTGAGCAATAAGTAAATTCAGATTTAAAGAACACAGAGCGGCGCGAGAAATTAGACAATCTCGGAAGATCGACGAAGGAAGAGGATAACCAGGAACCCAGGAACCAGGATCTAAAGCTGAATGTTGTCTCGGGGAAGACCTTCGGCATGACAAGAGATGGAACGAAAAAAATGTCGATCATATCGGTCGCGGGCCATCAAGTGGTAAAGAACTTGAGTGAGCCGTCGGAGATCACGCTAGTACACCTGGAAATCTACGCAGACTACTTGGGAGAGAAGGATCCCAACTTGGAATCTAAGGCAGTGCGAGCGTTGCTCACAACAGGAGGGTTAGACTAATGAATGAAAGTAGATGGACATCACATCGAAGTCCATGGCCCTTTTCCGATTTTAATGAACGTGGATGGAATAAACAAATACACTAAAGCTCACGTGGCTGTTGCAGCTGACCAGGTAGGTCGCATAAACATTGGTCGAGAAGAGCTTAAGGTACGACGAATCGGGCACAACGCCATGCTCGAACAAGACGCTGTTCACATAGGCTGTGAAGCCGATCTGGCCGGGCATGTACTGGACGGGCAGGGCAGACAACTATGCGTGAAGGGACTATTAGACACGTGAGCAGTGGTCAGTGTCATCTCTGTGAGCACTTGGACCGAGATAGGTTTTGATAGGTCAGATCTGATTCCGACTAACATCAGACTGGCAGCGGCTATTCAGGGTGCATTATACGTGAACAGAAGGACCCCTAACATCTCTTTGCAGCTAGGAGGGACACATATCTTTGATGAGTTTCCTGGTCGTCGAGAATCTTGATGAATCCGACCAGTTTATTCTAGGACGGGATTTTGGGCGCAACTTTGATGTCACGGTTGACCTCAACGACGGGTTGATAAGAATCATGGACCCTGAGTGGAAGTATGAAAAGAAACTAATTAACAAAATCCTAACAAATTATCCAAGCAAAGGTGCCAATTTTCCTAGATAGGAAGGTTAGGTAAAACCCACATCAGGTTCTAATAGCGAAATTTAGGATGAGGAAACAAAATGAGCTTAGCAACAGCAGACAGGGGTGTCTGGCTCCAAATTCCAACAGTAAAAGCTCAGCCATATCAGGAAAAAGCTTCTCACTCACTCAGAGCGGATTGTGTGTGTGTAATGAACTCAGAGGCAACCACGGTGATGATACAACGAAGAAAGAAGCTTCGACGAGGGCCTTTTCAAGTTAGGAGATGCAAAACTCTTCACGACGCTGGATTTGGGCTCTGTGTTCTGGTGAGTGCCCCTCAGAAAACAGGATCGAGAGAAGACAGACTTTGTGTGCGAACTGGGGAAGTACCAGTGGAAAAGAATGCCGTTTGGACTATGCGACGGCTACGTTCCAACGATTAATGGCTCAGGCACTCACGAATGAAACTAAAAAGTATGGCAACCTCATAATGTGTTACGTTAATGACGTTGTCATTGCGACATCAACGCTGGTGGACCATATAAGGAGGTTAGATGAGGTCTTTAGTTGCATGAAACAAGCGGGTCTGAAGTGCAAGCCTTCAAAGTGCGAACTTTTGAGAGACTCAATCAAGTATCTGGGCCGCCTTGTAGATAAACACGGGGTCAGACCAGATCTCGAAGCGGTTGAAGATGTGTTGACATGAAAAGCACCGAAGACCGACTCGCAACTGATGAGCTTCCTCGGATTCGCTAACTACTACCGAGAGTGTATCAAAGGGTATGCTGACAAAATATACCCCATGCAGAAATTGACGCGAAATAAAGGCAGGAAATTCTGCTGAACTGACAATGCTCAGGTCTCCTTTGAGAAAATTAAGCGCGAAAATTGCGAGTTTCCAGTCCTCGGCATGCCGACAAAAAACAGGATGTTCGTGTTAGACACGGACGCATCAGTGGTTGCGATATCGGGCACCAACAACTCTTGTACTTCACCAAGAAAAAAGAGTGGAACGGGAGAACCGTTCTCCCACCATTAGCCTATGGAAGTACGGTACTGAGTGACACTGAAATGAAGTACGGTGCACCAAAAGCGGAGGGAGATGTTTGCAGTGATCACTTTCGTGGAAAAACACAGAGCCTTCTTAGGGAGAGCTCCATTCAAGTTGCGTGTGGACAATCGTGCTTTTGCCTGGCTGAAAACCTATTCAATGAACCAAAGCTATATTGGTCGTTGGATCGTGCGCCTTGACGGATACCACATGATCATAGATCACCGAACCCGTGACAAGCACCAGAATGCCGATAGTCTCAGCAAAAAGACGGAATTTTATGAGCGGATAGAAGAGAGCAGGCCAGCCAAGCGGAGATCAAGGTTGGATTTTCATTCCTGGACAAAGAAACCTACGGCGAACTGCCACTCATCAGATGCCTTGACAAGTCAGGGCACCCCATACCAGGACATCCCGAACTTCCCGTGGAAGCAGCTGCGGAGATAAAAATGTTATCGAAAGGTGATCCGATCCCCTTGAACTTGCTGGTTTGATCAAACCTGGTTCAACAAGAACTGACCAGGCTGGGCATCAACAGCATAGCCCTACTGAACAAGACTGTTAACGTGGCAACGGATGTCATGTTGAAACTCCGTGACTTGCTAGATAGAGAGGTTGAACGGCATGATCATGAGTAGATGGAGACCATCCACAGCGGTTGACCATCACTGAAAGAACGGAGAAAAGGCTGGTAACCATCCGGAGTCGGGTAATTGTACGCGACTTCGACGGGAGCTTTGAAGAAGCTTCGACGAGAGCCTTTTCAAGTTAGGAGATGCAAAACTCTTCACGACGCTGGATTTGGGCTCTGCGTTCTGGTGAGTGCCCCTCAGAAAACAGGATCGAGAGAAGACAGACTTTGTGTGCGAACTGGGGATGTACCAGTGGAAAAGAATGCCGTTTGGACTATGCGACGGCTACGTTCCAACGATTAATGGCTCAGGCACTCACGAATGAAACTAAAAAGTATGGCAACCTCATAATGTGTTACGTTAATGACGTTGTCATTGCGACATCAACGCTGGTGGACCATATAAGGAGGTTAGATGAGGTCTTTAGTTGCATGAAACAAGCGGGTCTGAAGTGCAAGCCTTCAAAGTGCGAACTTTTGAGAGACTCAATCAAGTATCTGAGCCGCCTTGTAGATAAACACGGGGTCAGACCAGATCTCGAAGCGGTTGAAGATATGTTGACATGAAAAGCACCGAAGACCGACTCGCAACTGATGAGCTTCCTCGGATTCGCTAACTACTACCGAGAGTGTATCAAAGGGTATGCTGACAAAATATACCCCATGCAGAAATTGACGCGAAATAAAGGCAGGAAATTCTGCTGAACTGACAATGCTCAGGTCTCCTTTGAGAAAATTAAGCGCGAAAATTGCGAGTTTCCAGTCCTCGGCATGCCGATAAAAAACAGGATGTTCGTGTTAGACACGGACGCATCAGTGGTTGCGATATCTGGCACTAACAACTCTTGTACTTCACCAAGAAAAAGAGTGAAACGGGAAAACCGTTCTCCGACCAAAAACATATGGAAGTAAGGTACTGAGCGACACTGAAATGAAGTACGTTGCACCAAAAGCGGAGATGTTTGCGGTGATCACTTTCATGGAAAAATACAGAACCTTCTTAGGGAGTGCTCCCTTCAAGTTGCGTGTGGACAATCGTGCTTTTGCCTGGCTGAAAACATATTCAATGAACCAAAGCTATATTGGTCGTTGGATTGTGCGCCTTGACGAATACCACATGATCATAGATCATCAAACCCGTGACAAGCACCAGAATGCCGATAGTCTTAGCAAAAAAAAAACGGATTTCTATGAGCAACAAGAAGAGAGCAGGCCAGCCAAGCGGAGATCAAGGATGGATTTTCATTCCTGAACAAAGAAACCTACGACGAACTGCCACTCACCAGATGGCTTGACAAGTCAGGGCACCCCTTACCAGGACAACCCGAACTTCCCGTGGATGCGGCTGCGGAGATAAAAATGTAATCGAAAGGTGATCCGATCCCCTTGGACTTGCTGGTTCGATCAAACCTGGTTCAACAAGAACTGACTAGACTGAACATCAGCAGCATAGCCCTACTGAACAAGACTGTTGACGTGGCAACGGATGTCATGTTGAAACTCCGTGACTTGCTAGACAGAGAGGTTGAACGGCATGATCATGAGTGGATGGAGACCATGCAGCGGTTGATCATCACTGAAAGAACGGAGAAAAGGAGGGTAACCATCCGGAGTCGGGATGTTGTACGGGACTGCCGGTCGATAGTGAACCAGCTAGCTAACTCGAAGCCCAAGGATGTCTTGTTGAGGTCTTCCTACACGGAACTTAGGGAAGCAACCAACGTCCAAACCACTGAGTAAGCCAAGGTTAAGTCAAAATCCAGCGTGACGAGAAAAGTTCAATTCACCGAGGCAAAAGAAGAGTACGAGCCGTGCTCGGAAAATTCATCTGGAGACGAGACATTGTCCGCGGAGTCATGGGTTTTCTTGCCCGGACAGAAAGACTTGTCCGGGGAGTCGAATTCGAAGCGACCAAGGGGCAGAATTTTGTCCGGAGTCGAGAAACATCACTGACAAGCTGGAGTATATTGATGTAGATTCCACCGGCTCGAGTGATGACTCCAGGACTCAGCCCTGGGAGATTAAGTCGGAAACTACTTCCAATTCTGATGTCTCGGAGATTGCGATTCATTCCTTGTTAGTGGAATGGAAACAGCGCGGGTTGGATCGGGAAATGCATCAGGACCCGGACAGAGACATGTATACCTCCGATGAGGAGGGCACTGCTGTGGACAATGCTGCAGATGAGCTTGAACTAATAGCAGCGTCGAAACGTCCAACCAGATTACTTCCACATGCTACGGTCGTCCGTACCAACCTGGAACCATCTGTGCAGGAAGCAACACTTTTGAATAAGATTGGTGTGTCAATTTGATGGATGATGCCCATGCCCCGTAGATAATAAGCGGGCAAAAAAACGTAGTGAAGAAGTATCTGAGAGCCTGGTACCGGCTGTCGGATCTCATAAGGGAGCAACGAAATGATAGAATGACGAGCAATCTAAAGAATTAGATCGAGTATGGAGCACTTGACAAAGGAGATCTAGAGGAAGACAGCTTTAAGATCTTGAAGCAATTTTATCTGAAGAGAAAAGGTTTGCTGTACTTGAACAAAGACGGAATTGTGGCCTGTAAACGCAAGGAAGAGGACAAAATACTTTACAAAAATAATTCAATAGTGTTACCTCAGTTGTACCAGACCGAACTGCTATTTCCTTCACATGATCATATAGCCCATCAAGGCGTGGAAAAAGTTTACAACAGGATACAGAAACGATTCGAATGGCCTCGCTTAAAGAAGGCCTGTGAAAAATCAATCTCTACAAGCTTGTCGTGTCAACAGGCGAATGGTTCCAGGGAACTGAGGTTCCCCCTGCAGTCAATAGAGTCATCAGGGTTCAACGAGGTGCTACAAATTGATTAACAGAAGATATGCATGGCAGCCACGGGCTACAATCAAGTGCTGGTATTGGTTGATCATTTCACGAAATACGCAGAGGCAGCACCCTGCATGACATTATCAGCGGAAGAAACGTGCGATCATTTGATAAATGAATGGATAGCGTGACACGGCTGCCCCATCACATTCCAATCAGACAATGGCAAAGCATTCGTGGGTGATCTCACAAAGGAGTTAATGAAGAAGTCTCAGGTGGCACAGGCCCACTCGACCACGTATCACCCAAAAACGAATGGCCTAGTTGAAAAGCAAAGACGCTTGTTGGTGCCCATGTTGAGAGTTTATTGCTCACGCTACATCGATGACTGGGATAGACACTTGCCGCAATTGATGGGCGCTTATACCAGCACAGAACATTCCACCACGGGAATAAGTCCGCATATGATGCTAACTGCCCACCAGAAAGCACTTACAGTAACACTCTTCTACCCTGAGTACGAAGGAAAGAAAACAGCACCGCAAACGTACGTGCGTGATGTAGTTAGAAGACAGCAGGACCTCAATGATTTATGCAGGAGAAACACGCAACAGCCGCAAATTTAGACAGAAAAAGAGATTTGATAAAAAGACCGCGAATGCAAAGGCTTACTCGGTCGGAGATTATGTCTGGTTGTACCAGGAAGTAGTTCCACCAAAAGGAACCAAAAATTACTAAAAAAAATGGCGTAGTCCATTCCAAATACCTGAAGTACACGAAGGAGGTTGTTTTTAGAGATTGAGCACCGGACGAGCGGCTCATTACGAAAACATCAAGCCACACAATGCCTCATCAGAGGACTGGTGTATCCCAGCTGACATGCACAAGGGAGACTATTCGATAGTGGATCCTGCCTGCGAGGTGAATGAAAGAGGCACGCGCGACAAAAGCGACGTGAATGAGGTGGTAGATAATTGCGATCTACCACTGGACCTGTAATTAACCGAGCGGGTGGAGGTGGACGACGAAACTCTTCCTTATGCCGAAGAGGACTGGGACTTCCCAGAACAAATTGAAGTTGACAAAGGAGTACGGCCTGACTTTCCCCTCACCATGGAAACACGTCAGAGCAAAAGAGCGAAAGGCAAGAAGAAGTACAATCCGTATGGCCAGTGTTTTGTCATAGACAGGATAGTTTTGAGCGACATGATGGACTCGCTAGTGGGACTGGACGAAGTGGTGGTGCCACAACAGACCGATCTAGTCATCGACACAGAACAGGATTGGATCGACGATTGCTCTGAACCGGAAGTGGAGTTCGAACCGGAGATTGAGCAGAAGCATGATCAAGAACTGACAAACCTGCGAGTACTCGAATGGCTCCATGATCTGCCAGCAGACCCGAGAGAGACCAACTTGACGATTCAAGGGGTTGACCGAAACAACATCAAGTATATCAGTCGCGACAAAACTGAGTCCAACTGGGTCGCTTCAGATGGTCCCTTACGCGTTCCAGAATCCAATCTCGATCTGCTCGATTTTGGGCAATCAACGGGGACATCCTTGGATATTTTTGTCCGGGGAGTGGGGGAAAGACTCACCCGTACCAAAAATTTGAAGAATAAAAACTTAAATCGCCGAGGGAAACCGGAGAGCTGGAAACGGAGGGCAAAAATGCTAAGAAAAAAAACACTATTCAAACAATGTCGTCGTCACGGACAGCGATTTCATACTCACGGAACGTACTTGCGCTATACCAATAACTGCGGATGTAAGCTTTAAGACAGCATTTGCAGCCTATGATCCCCTAGACAGTCTGTTTGCAGCCTATGATCCCCTAGACATCAACGCCGCCAATAACCTGATAGTGGCCAGTTCAGATTATCTATATACGCCTCGTTCTTTCTTTTGGCCCTATGTGATTTTCTTGACAGTGCCTAAATTGGACTGGGGACAATCAGTGGGCTTGACGATAAGCGTGCAGAGGACGGTCAGCATGGACCCACAGGTGATAATAATTGCTGGCTCGAATGATCACCTGCAGAGTAGAGCGTTGTTATCCCGTCTGACGGATGGATCGATTCCCAGTAATGAGATCATGGGAGATGCGATCATGACTTTACTTTAGGCCATGACTGAGGTGGAATCAATAGTGCAGCGACAGTACACTAGGAACGTGGTGAAGATAATTTTTGTGTTGTCACTTGGATATGCCACATTACCAGAGCCCTTGCAACTATTATACACGATGGTTACCACATTAGCGGAAGGACGATTCAATGTGATCATACCCACGCCGAACAAGATCGTTGACCCCAACAACTTTTATCCACTTCGGTTGGAACTCCCTGCTGCCTGGGCTGAAATTTCGAACAACATCCAGGGGTTCAAGAATTGCAGTACAACTCGGGTGGTGCTGGACGAAGTCCTGGGGTTGGAACTGTCCAACTTTGCCAGGTTACTGAAACTGAGTCATCTGAGTGGATGACGATCAGTTGTTGGTGCAACAGGCGGTGAATAACTTCTAGTTTAGACAAATGGATTATGCTAGGAACGCGCAGGGGAGGACGGTCAGAAAAAAATCTGACATCAGCGGAAAAGGACCTCATGGCACTGGCCTTGAGGACGAAGCCATATACCAATTCATGGTTGTATTTATCACCGAGAGTGTAAGCCTTGGGAGAAGACGGTTTTGAGCACGCTCCAGCTGTGATCAAAGGGATACACGGATACTTGAAAAATATGTTCAAGGAACAGGAGCTAGCCGGAGGCATGATGCTGCAATTGATGCAAGATGTGAACAAGATGTCGCTAGATAGGTTTCAGGCAGATATTTCGGCCACGATAGCACAATATGGGAGATCTGACGCCATCTTGTCTACGTGTTACCCCAGGGCTTCCAGGAATCCGATCGCGAGCTTCGTCAAAGACATCCGAAAACTGTCAATTGGGCTGGTATTGGCATTGTATGTGACGTTTGGTCATGAGAACTTCCTGAAGGGACCCGCAAATCTCTTCACCGAATCGTTGGCGGATCTGAGACTGGATGGACTCTTCACCCATGACATATGGTCGGTTGGGCGATTTAATCGAGCTTTTGCGTTACCTCGAATAGCTGCAGGGAGCGAGTCGTGAATTCAACGCGCAGTTGGAAACTGCGTCATATCTGGAGATGAAGGATTGGAGGATACTCTTGCTCCAGTACCTCCTACAACAGAATATGAGTGTCAGAGGAGAGGACAAGCCTGCATCGGGAGTGAATGAGTGTAAAAAGTATTGTGGCATGCCTTTGCTAACGGATCTGGCTGTAATGATGCGGACCGATCCGCTGGTTCTGGTCCATGGACTAAGGGAGTTCGTCACGGTGGTGTACGGACCGGTGATGACATAGGCGTTTCCAGACGTACAAGTGAAAGCGTACATGAATTCGTTGTTGTACGTAAATTTAGTCTCAGTTGTAGACTGCTCCGTGTTAAATTGGGTGGAACAGAAGGAACTGAAAGGACTGACCAGTGACGATAGATTGTTCGGGCGAATAGCAGAGCCAGGATGGAATTTGATGGACTTTAACAACAGTTCTAAGTGCCGTATGGGCGATGTAGACCATTCTCATATCTATTTTAACCGCAAGCTCTGGATTTTGCGACCAGTGGTGAAAGACACGGGGAGAGGCGATGAGGGTCCCGGCTTGGCCGAAGCGTATGCACACGTCAAGCAAAATCAGTATGCATTGCTGGCTGTATCTAGGCCACTGCCAAGCCAATGTCCGCAATACCCGCCGATAAGGGAAATGCTGCTGGGACTCACATCTCCTGTTGTTGCCCCTCGTATTGGAGCCGCCCGTGATGCGGAAAAGAGAATGCAGAAATGGAGTGAAGGGATGGAGCCGCGCTTCATCAGTTGGAATGTGGCAGCGATGCACACCTTTGATTTTTGTTATCCTGATGCGTGGAGCCTAAAAAAGATTAAAGCGCCACCCTCGAGAAAACCTGAAGTTTCCTCCGACGTGTGGAGTAATGTGTACACACCAGCCGACGAGTTGTTCTACCACGCGGGGGATCTGACCGTACCGGCGCGGCCAGACTCGGTCATAGACATGCGCCAATGTCTTTCGGGACCTACACCGAATACAGACACTAATGACGATGATCAGATGGACCAGGATGACGACCCTATGGATGAAAAGAAAGACAAGGTGCGTTAGAAAGGTGCTTGCTGGAATATCAATTCAGTAAAGACGACGACGACGGCGACGTCGATGGACATCTATTGTTAATGACACCATCGTCTTTCATGTCCTCTACAAAGGAGGCGCCAGCCAGTCTGTCCCCAGTGGATTCGATAGGCCTGGCAGTGGAAAACAGGAGTAGGGATACGCAGAAACTGCTCCATGAGTCACCTGGGAGGAGAAGAATCGACGAGACAATCAGGGTACCCTTCCTGGGCACATTGCCTGAAGAGGAAAGGTAGAGATACCTGAGCGAACTTGAACGGAAAGCGGGAGTGACCTGGAACCGAAAAACCTTCAAGGAGAGGACATGGGACAAGATACGCGGATAAGGGACGCAATCCGTAATGAAGGTGGGGTTGAACCAACCCATCATGCGCGAGGTTTTAGGGGAACTTTTGAGCTCCGCGGAGTCTGACGTTCTGACCGAGACAGTTTCGGAGGACAGTGCCAATGAAAATCAGGTTATGAGAAAATTACCCGTCAGGCGAGCCAAGAAAGGGCTGGAGAGATTGAAGGGGAGAACAGGGTGCAAGATAATGAATCAGAAGGTAGTGAAGTCGAAGGCAAACGCAGTAGTGGCCTCGTTGGCAAAAGTAGCTCGTCCAAGTGAGACTCGACAGGGATATGGTGCGGCGTTGGCCGAGTGAGAGAAAGAAAAATTAATACCCCCAATGTTAATGGCAGGTTTGACCTCAACAGCCACGAGGTCAAAGAAAAATGCTCGGACATTGGCGGATACAAAGCTTGAAATGGAGGTCATCAGTCGGTGTGGATCTGGAGGGCTCGGTGACTACAAACCCTCGCGGACGAACGTGGCCCGGATGAAACTGGAGGGACAACTAGGCGTGGTTGAGTGCATTCGGATCACAGTACCCGACTCAGTCCTAATGGGGATCCCGCCGGGGTTATGTGGAGATGCTCAAGGCGAGAAACTCAGCGAGAGGGCACTTGATGGCCTGGAGCGAAAAACACGCCATGCAGGAGTACTTAAAGGAACTGACGGAGGACTCTAATCTGAATCGGAAGGAATATGGCAGTGTGATGTCCTTGAAGGCAAATGAGATCGGGCCCGAAAAATTGTTAGAAATCTCATGGAGGGCGGCCCTCCAGAGATACTTTGACGAGACCATGCATGCAACGGCGAATGTGGCAGCGTGCCTGGCTTACCCATGTGCGGGAACTGACTTGCAGGTGCGACTGGCCTGGTGCCTAATGGGTGTCAAGAGATCGGAGTACGAGGCCAATAATGACTCAAAATTGAAGGAACAGGAGCTGGAACTGATGGAAGCCTTGCTGTGTTGATTAGCAGAGACGATTCCGCGATAGCCTGGACTAAGCGCAAAGATGCGCTTTGCTTTGTGAGGTTCGAGGTGGATCGCATCCCCACCCCTGTATTGGAAGAATGTGTAAAAACCATTCATCAAGGGGGAGGTGATCATGAACAAAAAATTCTAAGGGCTATCCTGGAGCTATATCAGGACATGCCGCTGCTCATACCGAGAAAAGAGACTAATGATATAGAAAGCTATCGCAGGCTGGAGGAAGTGAGAAGATACGCCACCAACAAAGAGTTGAAAATAAGCCGTGAGTCTATTGAGGCAGTCAGGGAACAGAAAAATTATGCAACCCTAGGGAAGCTGAAATCACTCCAACAACTGTCAGGCATACCAGGGATGGCGTATAGTCCCTATGATGACGAAGAAGCCAGGGTGGCTCATTTGACTACGAGCAGGTCATGATACTTGATTTCTGGGTCGAGCGAGTCAAGGAAACTGGCATGATGATGGTGGAACAACCCAAGTTAGGAATTATTTTGGAGGAAAGAGTGGTTAAACCCTCGGTTCCTGAGCTAAAGGGCAAGTGAGCTTTGAATGTGGTTCGTGGGACGGTCCCTTGGAGGCCAGCTTAGTAACCATGTGGGAGCTCATGAAGCCTTCATGGTGTCCACACCCGAATGCCGGTTTAATCTGCGATGACGGTGGTTAGTGTGCTTGATTTGGATGATGACGCAAGTCTACGTGATTTGGCCATGATACATTATTGGCTGGCCCTGAAAGTAACGAAGCAGAATGGCAGAATGGCCTCCGAGGTAAGTTCTTCGAGTAATTGGTTAAGACAGGGCACCTGTCTAGATTCCAGTTGTGGAATAGAAGGGCACGTGTGTGGCACGGGCCATTGTCTGAACATGCTGAGTGAGCAACATTGCCAACTATACCTCAGTTGTATGGAAGGTTAAGCATGTCGGACAAAAGTAAGTTAGAATTGATAGCAGACTGTCACGGAGTAACGGAAGATAAATTGATCACTACTTTGGGATTTTACAGCATGTCGAGCTCGATCGAATCGTTAGAACGCCTGGAGCGTGTCCACGGCCTAGTTACGTCCTTTAGTGTGGAAGTGTTCCCTGGAGTGTTGCAGACGGAGCAGAAAAATGGAGGTTGGCTAGAGATTCTAGAAAACGAGATGAACTTAAAAGACAGTGAGGCATATCATAGACCTACTGGCTCGAAATATCTGGTGGTTTCGAGCTCCGCACCATATTGCAACAGAAAATACCCCACGCACATGGTAGTGATGGATGCGAGGATGCAGCAGGTGTTGGTCGACCAACTCTTCTCTGTATGAGGCTGGCCATTATGTGTGAGGCTGGCCAGTATGTCAGAGAGGTCTTATGATTTACTGACGAAGATTATTCGGGCCGTCCCGAAGCGATCTGAAGGCAAGTTGCAGGACATATTGGGTGAAGATTTCATGAGTCTGAGTGAGGGTAATGTGAGTGAATTCCAGAGGAAGAAGGCGAGCGGAGCGTTACCCACCAATTTCCCCACCATTGATGAAAAAGACGACATATATCGGATTAAGACAGAAGTGGAACCGTTACTAGGAGCTTCAGGGTACCGAAATCGAAGGAACATCTTAATGACCCATGGGAAGTATCCTTGTCACTGTCTGGCGCAGACGTTATGGTACCCCCAGCGGGAATCTGGTGTTAGTATGGGACGTGGAGGAGTTGTACTCCACGGGGTTGCCAGACCAAAACCAGCCAGTGTCGATTGTGATGGTTAGTGCCACGCTGGCGGTACGATGGTTAGAAGCCAATGCGGGCACGAGTGAGCAGGAGACGGCTGTGCCGACATCCGAACAACTGAGTAACATGAAACTGAACAACAACTTAGGTCTTTTCAGAACCACCTGCAAGGTTCTGAGGATACATAGAGCCATTGAGGCAATTTGGGCCGGGCAGAGGTTGATGCCTTGGTTCCTGGCAGTCATGACGTCATGGATGTATGAACACGCGAAGCGTCATATTTCCAGGAATACGGAAGCTTATCAACCCTTCCAGCTAGATATAGGAGCTGGAGCCTATAGGAGAGCCTTCCTAACGCACAGGAACGTTGTTACCACCGCGGTGAAGCGAGTAGCTGGAGCGCCTTGTCAAACCCAAGTCGAAAAGGGAGAGCTCCTGCAAGCTGACCTAGAACGGAATGTGAGCCTGTGTCTGCATAACAACTTTTGCAGGAACCGGGAGCAAAAGGTTAACGTGGACTTACTACCTTGTTGCAAACCGAGGCTGCTAGAACAGGAAAGTTGGGGCACGGCCCGCAACTCCGTTGACATGCTGAAGAAAGTCCTGGAGGATACTGAGGCAGAAGAACAAGAACATTCAGGTGAGAAACTTGTTCAACAGAGTTAATGAATCATTTGATGGCTTGATTAATTATAAGTTCAAATTTAGCGTCTTATACTACACCTTTGCCCTGGAAGTAAACTCCATGATTGGAACTACAAAGGTTCAAGGTTTCAACCCAGTCAGTTTTTTTTTCTACTTCTTGTGCATATATTTGTGTATAGCAAAGGATGCGAATCTCTACTTCGCCTCTGTGTGAAATTTATATCCACCTGTTTTCGTTTTCCGCTTGTGAGATTGTTGAAGAATGAAGAGCGGAAAAATTTACCGGTTGATCCAGTTTTCTCGAATTGGTAAAATTTTTATCAAAAAAGTGTCCATCATGAAGGGTTAATGAAACTAAGGGAGCTCTGAGATGATGTTTTTCTTCTAAAATCGATTTTTCTAAATAAAAAGATGTCTTCCATTTACGCTAAATATTTTGAACGAGGTTCACTTTCGAACTACAAGTCTCAAGAAACATCAAAGAAGTCTGGAGATTCCGGAAATTATTCTGACTAGAGGAATTTTGCTCTCTGGTTATGCTTAATGGTTGGAATTATCTGGTTGTTTTATTGTACTTTTGTTAAATCAGGCTTTGAGAATTGTTAAATTGTTGCAATTGCTGAATAACATTGAGAATTTTAGTTGATGCTATTTTAGAATATAAACAGAACATCGGTGAGTATATTTACCTTTACAAACCCGACTGATGTTTTTTACCTTTGTAAGACACATGTTCACTGTGTGGCGTTCTGGTAGAGTTTGGGTACGCTCGCTCAAAGAGGGTGAGTACCTCATTATCTTTCCTAGCCAGAGAGTTTCTTAGTTTTAATATTGAGGCAAACGCATAAAGGAATGAGTAGTATGGTAAACCGCCGTGTGTCCTAAGGGGGAGGGGTCATTCCTAAAGGGGAAGGGGTTCAAAAAGGTCCTAAAATTTAAGTGAGGGGTCCTAAATTTTTAGGACCCCACCTATTGGTTTCAGAATCAAAATGACCCGACTCAAAGTGGAAAGTGACAGACGACGAAAAAAATTTAGGACAGAAAAATACTTTGGTCTGAAATTTATTCTCGTGCGGTGCCATTCTCGTAGGGTACTTCCCGTGCGGTACTTCCAGCCATTAAATTAATAAGTATGGGTATATCCGGCTGCGGTTTTGTCGCTTATTTATATCTATAAGCTAATCCTTTTCGTCGATATAATTATGAGTTTACATAAAGTAACATTAAACTTTTCTCTTTGTTTTAAAATCTTTTGGTAATTATTGTTCATTTATTTCCTGTTATTTTCTCGAACTTTAATTTCCAACTTATTTTCTTCTACTTTATAAATTTGTTAGTTTTCGCCTTTTTTTTAACTAAGTTTCTAATTTTTTGCTCCTGTTTCAAGGGTAAGTTGTAACTCTTTTGTGCTGGTCTGTTTAAAGTAAAACAAATTTTGCTGAATGTTTTTTATTTACAAAAGCACAGCTGTAATTCCCAGAAACAAGACAATACAGCCGACATTTTAAGGAGCTAGGTTTTGATTGATCAACTATTATCAGGTTTTCTCCTTTTTTTCTGAGTTTTTTCTGAACTAATAGACGCTTCTATTAGAATGAACGAGTTTCTAATAGGCGGAGGGTCTCGTAAACTGCTAGCCGCGGTTTCTTCTTTGAGCTCTTCTTCCGTGTAGCTTTCTTGAAGAAAGTCCCAATCAGGTACCTGAAATTCCCGCACGGGCGATTGCTCGCTTACGTGGTTATCTCTATCGCTGTTACCGCTATCGTTGATATAGGTCGAACTATCAGTTATTTGAGAGTTTGCCCACTCGCTCTCTTCTGCAATGGCTTCGATGAACACATTATCTTCGGTAGACTTATGCCTAGTGGGCAATGTGGCTATTCCGTCGAATAGCAAGAATGGCTTGCTATCGAAGAGTGAAAGTGCAAGTTGGTTTTGTGCAATTGTTATTTTCGTATGGGCTTTAGATTTATGAGAGTAGTTATAAATGCGAACGGTTTTGCCACTCAATAACGCATCCTTGAACCTCTGGTGGGTAAGTTGTATCTGAGAGTGTTGCACCACTCCCTTAGCACTTCTGTTCTCACTGGAGTCTAAAGAAAGCACAAAGATTAAACCATAAACTGATTTCTGCGTCGGAAACCAATAGCCCAGGTAAATTTAAACTGAAAATTCAGAATTTAAGGGCGCGAAAAATAACAAAGGCGCGTATATGTAGTGTTTTAAAAACGGCTTTTGAAGATGAATGGTTCTTCATTTTAAGTTTTAAAATTTAGAATCAGAGCCTTTCACCAGTGACGAAACTTATGTCAGGTAGTAAGTTTAAACACAATTTAATGCGTTCGGTAGATCTATCAATGGTTCAAATTAGACCTAAAACATTATTGTTGTTTCGGTAGAGCTCATTAAAAACCTAAAAAAACCTGAGGAGAATCGGTGAGGTTTTTTTTTCGAATAAAACTTGCATATTTCAGCGAGTAAAGCTTAGGTTTTAAGGCTATGAATTCTTCAATGATTTTTCCGTCCGCTTAATCTTTGAATTTTAGCAATGTGAGTAAGAAGTTTTCGTTGGGGGTAATCGAAAAAATCAAAATTATCGTTCATTTTTTGCAGATCGGCATATACATCTTTGGTTTTATTACATAAATAAAAAAATCCGCATCGCTGTATAACAGTTCCAAGTAAATGTTAGCTTTCATCTGCCGGTAGTGGAAATAAAACATGAAAACTTTCGATAGGTCTTTATCCCACAAAATACTTGTTACGGCAAAACAAACTGTAGCAACTTCCTCGTTGCTTATCTGGAAGCTTTTCATCGTGCTCAAAGCTGTTTTTTGAAGCAACTCTCTTTCGTTTCTAATAATTTCTAGTTTTTTGCGTCCTAAATCTGATTCCATAGTTTTTCCGAATGCTGAATTTACGATGAGCTTGTAAAAGTTCTCTTCAATTTTGTTGCGCGCTGACATTCTCAATCGAGTGTTTAAATTGACAAAAGGCTCCATTCGTCTACCATGACGAAATTTTAAGACCCTAATCAATTTGGTAACTTTTAAGCCTAGTTCTATGTAGAGTTTTAAGGTAGGGTAGTGCAGAACGTACCTTTCCTTCGGATCTTATGTTTGAAACAGTTTTGGTACCTTTGGTAATGAAGTGACTCCCGTCTCCCCTAACAACTATATTTGCTCGTTACTTAGTTGATCCATGCCAATAACTTCACGTGAGGGGGCTAGCGGGTAGTCTGCAAAGTAATATTTTAGTTCTTCAGGTATACTGAGATCGAATTCAAGAAAAAATCCTCATTCAGAGTTATCTACGGTTTTTAAACTCTCTTCGAGACTTTCCTCAACAATTGAGAAGTCATTCATGGGAAGGGGACAGTGTTTCATGATACCTTGGTTTAAGTTATTTGCATCTATATTCAAAAGATAGCTATAGGCTCTTCGGGGTTTTAGTCCTCGAGGTATTTGTTGTTGGTTTTAAAAAACCGACGTGTATATATTCGTTAAGTAACTTGAGGTCTGCAATGCAGACTTTAAAGAATGCATCACCCGAGAGGTTATGGCAGTGAAGTAGCATGCACAGTCCAGTCCGTACATTTCGTCAAAAACTTCACGAAAGGCTTTGAACACTGAAAAGAGCAATAGTACGTCCGTTGCTAGGTACACATCGTGGTACTCGCCTAGCGAAGCGCATTTCACTTCAGCGTAAATTTAACGGCATGGTTGTACTGGTTTTTCAAAACACTTACATCCCCTCCTTGCAAAGTGTTGCTCCACAATCTTTGAGGTGAAAGTTGAAATTCACGAAACTTTGCAAAACTATCAAAGTAAGAGTACGGATAGAAACCTTTTTGTTTCAGCAGGTTTATTTGTTCTGCGGAGTGACCCAGTTCTGCAAAACAACTTTCCAATAGGAAAAATTTTTCTTCCGGCAAAGTTTTGACAAGTTTTGAAAGTGGGGACAGCATGATTTTATAGGAATCTATGAATCGTAGATTTTCATACACTTCTTTGTTTTTTCCGTTTTTATCAGTGTACGATTTAATGCAGACCGAAATTGTGAGCGATATGTATTTCTCTTTGGTAGAGGGGATCACCGAGTAAGTGTTTTCAGGGTTACTATTGGAAAGGGTTTTTATAATGAAGTGAAGGTCATAGTTCGATAAGTTATGGGCTATTATAGGAAAATAGTTTACCGTTTTTCGATTGATGTTGCTTTCGTTATGCGCCCAACCCAAGAACTTGTTAGTAAAGTGACAGTGATCAAGTACAACATGGTCATTGTCACCAAATTACGTTTCACATATCCAACAAGTGCACGCTTCTTCACGCGTGTGACTTGATTCACCAGTGAATGTATAATGCTTTCGTTTTTCCAGATAATTTTGTTTCGCCAACTATTCGAGCGAGGCGATTAATTTCTTGATTACATTTTCTCCTCTCTTCAGTTCAAAGTTCAAAACTTCGCGAGTTCCAAATTCAACAACGGCTAGAGCGTAACCGCAAGGTTGATGAGTCCCTATTGTTTGGGTGCTTGATTTTTTATGGTCGGGTTGGGGGCCCTACACGGTTAGCAGTAGCGATTCGAGGTCAAAGTAAAAAACTCTTGGTACATACCACCGAGCAGTAAAATTTTTGAAACCATGAGAGTCCTTTCCCGGTTTCGGCATTTTGATTACCACTCCTTCATCTTGATAGCACATTTTCTGGTGATGTTGAAGGGTATCAATGGCTGAACATGTGTGCAAGCATTTGCGACAAATTTAGTTTCGGTCCCAGTGTAGCTTTCCACGCACATGTTCCGCCCCCTCATCAAGTCTGTGATCAGTACATAGTTATGAGTTTGACCCTTTCTGAGGAGTAGTAGATCTACACACAGTTCATTTGAATATCTGCTGGACACCCTCAAAGACAGCAATTCTCCTTCTTTGTATGTAATGAAAACAATTTTTTTTGCTTTCTGTGTTTCTCTTGAAAGAACATTACATGTTTTCCGTTAATTAGACAAGTAATGAATTGATTTAAAAAATCTTGACAGTTGTTTAATCGTTCAAATCTGTGAATATCATGCAATCCCATTGGCCTCTCGTACCATCCTTCAAGCTTGTATTTCTTTTGTTGATTTCGATGCTGCCAGCGTTCTGCAGCAGGATAAAATTCAACCGTTGTCTCGCAATTTTGATCATGGTACGCAGCCACGAAACAATATTGAAAACATTTCTTATCAATTATTTGTTTTTATATTGGTGAAGCTCTGTTTCACGGGATTCAATGAATCAGGTAGGTGGATGTTACAGCTAGCTCGGATAGGGGAAAATGCGGCAAAACTTACTGACAACTTTTCGATGCGCTCCACAATCCATCCGCTACCGTGTGAAGAAAAGGTATTGATAGCATTGACCATGTGCTCAATCAATTCCAAATAGGTCTCCTTGTCGATTCCATTGAAGAAGACATTTATCATCTAAGAGTTCAGATACAACATTGCCTTCTCGCTGCGTACTTCTCTATTGCCAGATTCGTTTATATCATTCATGAATTTTATCATACTAACGTCCACAAGCAGTTGAAATCTACAGATTCCCTCCTGTACTCTATCTTCTATCATTGCATCAATCTCGTCTTTGCGTCGCATCGTTAAGTTCATCAGATCCCCTTCCTCTTCTCCAACGCTCAGCTTGTATTGTCGCAACTTTCTCCTAAACGCAGATTCGGTTGGAGCAGCTGATGTTCCCGCTCATTTCCTGGATTCTAAACGGGTAGTTGATGTTTTTTGAATATATGTTGCTGGAGCTTCTCATTTGAGAGGAACCTTGTATGGCAGTACACACAGAGACTATCGGTTGTCACGTTATGAGCGAGCTCGACATGCTCTCTAGCTTCGGCAAGTGTTGCCAGCGATTCTCGACATTCGTCGCAGATAGTTGACGGTGGCGGGTTTGCGAATATCTTTTGGATAGTCTGTTCGTGTCTTCTTAAGTTCATCGCTGAACTGTAGATTTTCAAGCAGGTCGAACAAGTGACAGGCCTTTCTTTTCCGCTTGAGTTAGGCATTGTTGGTTTGAAGTTGAGAGTTCAAGAAAGAAATAATTCTTTTCAAGAAATTTAACAAGGTTTTAGCAAAGCTGAATTTGACAAAGCCAAAGCGAGAAGTAAAATTTTTTTCAAAAAAACCACTTTTCATTAAATCTCAATTTAAACTTATTTAAATAGTATGAGCTAAGTCATTATAAAGAAAGCTTTGAATTGGTTATGGTTGTAAGGTTTAAAATCACTTTAGGAAACGTACTATATCGGTTTTGGGTGAATGACTAAGCTGTACGATATTTTATTGAGTGCTGGGTATGTGGTTAAATTAACTTGTCGATCAAAATAACGGTTTCTTTTAAGATCAATTACTCACTGATTCATATACTTAATTCAAAAACCTAATAAATCTTAACACCTACCAAAACTAAAACCGTTAAGCAAATTAGCTAAATAATGAAACTTTTCGAGTGCTAATTTTTTGAAATCTGTTTAAACAATCCAAATGGTCTTCCGCCATTCATGTTAACCGATGAAATCAAATAAACATACCTCGAAATCTCAAAAGGGGTTAAATGTATGGTAATTTGTTCAATGATTTAGCGTTCCTTGGAAACCTTTCATATAGAGTCCTTCAAACTATTGAGGCATGGCCGTTTGGTTTAGCGGGCAATAGCTAACACAGCGTTGCTCATCGCTACGCTCCTCGGGAACGCTTCCCGCTCGGTAAAGTCAAGTGAAAACTTAACAAATTTTTTGAGCAAATTGGGCTGAAAAAAGTCATAATTTAAAAAAAAAATCCTTTTGTCTCCAAATCCAGCGAAACCTGGTACATTGAATTTGTCTTGATCACTTGAACAGGTTTTTACCTATGTTCAAAACTTAAAAGAAAAACAATTTTTAAAATTTTACATCATTTTTTGATTAACAATTCTTTTATTCTGTTTAAACTTTGATTAAAGCGGGATATTGACGTTAAGAAGGTCACCTGACTGCTAAGTAAGTCCTGGGCATGATCTAACGTGCAATTGGTAGTCTATTAAGGCAAAATTGAGGTTGTAAAATTGTGATTTTATCTGAAAATGCTGCTTTTTCATCTGGAAGAAAACAAATTTACAAAAAAAAAAAATTTTGTCTCCAAATCCAATGAAACCTGGTCCTGTCATTTTGTCATGTTGTTTTGGACAGGGTTGTGCCGAGTTTTTAAAACTATTTTGATTTCTTCCCCAAATTTTTTTTTTATTATTTCCTTTTTATTGATTGAAAATAACAAAACAAACTTTAACTAATCGTTGAGGACAATTATCCAATCAAAATTTGTACACATTAGTTGATAATTTTTTCAATAAAAATTTCAGAACAACACAAAAACTCAGCAAGGTTCAAAATGTAAAAAAAAAACTTTCTTACGTTTTCAGAATTGTTTAAACTCAATCTTCTTTTTTTTCGGTGCGTATCAAGCATTAACAGGCGGAGTTTCAGGAATAGCCAGGTCCACCACTGGTATGATGGAACTGTGTGTTCCACTGCTTAGTTCTGAAGCCGAAATAGAGGAGATTGGAGTAACTTGATCTGGGACAGTAGAATCGGGAGACGAGATGGTTGTATGAAAATCCCAGTAGCCTTTGCGTTCAACATAAACGCGAATTGATCCCTCTTGGTTCTCGTAAAGGGGTATGGAGTCACAGTCATACCGAAAAAGTATTTTTCTTGGTGATTCTTTGAGGTATCCCGCGTTGTTTGTTTCAGTCTTTTCGAGAATCGGGTAGGACTGATAGATTGTAAGGCTTTCATACATCCGTTTACGCTCCTGGCGAGGAAGGTCCAGGTGATCGAGCAGCATTATATGACTCTTCGTTGACCACTCTTGCCATTGTTGATTGGCGGCTAGGACGTTGAATGACGAAGATGCTAGCCTCTCTCTCTCTGCTGCTGCACAATGGCAACTGATTCGCTCGTATAAGTTTGGTAGATTATTGTTCTCTCATAATCTGAGATAGAAATGATTTTTGGTGTATCACTTATTTTAAGTTTAGAATTATTCGACAAAATAAGCTTCTGACCAAAAATTTGAAAAAAAAATGAGAAAGAAACCAACTATGATTTATGCAATAGCTAGTGTCATGTGTGGCTGAGAAAAATGCGGGTGCATGTGTGGCTGGCAATCAGATTAACGCTTTTGAAAATTCTAACCCTCCATAGGGCCGGAATAAGTTTACTTCAAAGAAAAATCTTAATCATGTTTTATATGCCTCCTAGTAATTAGGACATGCAGGTGACCACATCAAAGGAATTACACGTGTACCGACGTGAATGTATATCCTGATTTACACGCTATTAAAGAAGTGCAAAACAATAATGACAGGTGTAATAAAAGTTTATATGCCTCATAAATTTCTCTCACTAAAATTAATATCTGTTCCGTCTTGGAGCTTAGGTTTACCACAGAGATTTGTTTATCTTCTATTCAATTCATTGTTCATTTTACTCTCTCATAAAACATTTGACCAACAATTCACTACCATGACCACCATCACTATGTACTTGTCGCTAGAAAATGATGCAAACTTTTACGATGATTTTCAATTATGCGAATTGGAACGAAAATTTTTGACAAAACGGGTACATATATCACAGTAAAGTTGTATAAAAAGAATGAAGATGGTGTGTTTAAGTGTTATAAAGCAGTGACTTGACTACAAGAGAATTTGATTGTTTGGGAGATTAAAAAAGTGGTTAAAAAACAAACTGTGGGAAGACATCATCCTCTTCCTGCTCCTCCTCCTCATCCTCAGCTGTAAATGATAAACATCATAGAAGACGATACAAGTCAAAACGATCAGTCCGTCACAAAAGGAATGTGCTGGAAGTGGTGATAAAAACGAGGCGGATGATGAACGCTCGAATAATAAAAATTGTACAGTTGCATGAAACAGAAAAAAAACCTCTGAAAATTTTGATTTAACCAGCATAAGGGTTGAAGCAATGTATGAGCAGTCGCCTGAGTTTTTAAAAACATTTCAAAAGAAGTTTAATATTTTTTTTCTGACCAATGAACCCGACGCCTCACAACTTCCTCTGAACGCAAATTTTTCCATTTGCATTCCCCTCAATTCACAACGAGTATTGCGCCTAATTGCTCGACAATGCCCCTCCCCACATCTATATGTTCTCATCGAAGTAACAAAAGATTGTGTCGATGTAGTGAACAATATGACTTCAACCATTTTTGTTGTACCTTGTCTACTCTCATCTTTCAAACATCTCATTCTGGGTTGCAGTATTTTCACCTATCGGGACCCCTGATGAAAAATTAAAATTTATTGTCAATTACAACAATTCTATTAACAACTCAATTGACATTGGTGATGCTTCTCTACGAAGAAGATTGCCACAAGTTAGCTTTGTTTCACAAACTCGATCCATTTAAAATCAAACTGATTTAATCTCTAATGTAACAATTGAACGCTTCATTGATATTTTGAATGGTCATAATGCCCCCGAGTTTTCTAAAGTTATTGATTTTATTTTGAGTGGGTATGGTCGTTTAGAGATTGGTTCAAATACTTTGTTTGTAAAAATTATAATGAAAAAGAAATTTAAATTCTGAAAACGACTTTTAGAGCCTGCAATAACGCCAGAGGCAAGTGTTCTAGCAAAAAAAAAAGAAAATTTGGAAAAAGTCAATTATAAATCAATATAGAAAATCATCACTATCACAAATTTATAACATCATATGTTTAGCGAAACGCATCATGTCATGATCGTTTATTTCGAAACCTATAGAAAATTTGGATGAAAGCATAACATGAGCAACATAAAAACAAAAAAGTCCACACAAGACCGAGTTAGCCGATTGGATTGGCTTGTTCATCAGTAATTGGGTTCCTTCATGAATAAAATATCTAAAGTATTCGTGAACATGGGGATAATTGTTTAGTTCTTCTCCAAGAGGGTCTGCAAAGAAAATCTGACCACCAGCTGGAGCGAATAGTAGCCAGTGAGTTCCTGGCTGGTCTGAGTTGGATATGTTCAGTACCAAAAAAAATTGTAGCGTTTCAATATTGTTCTAAGTGCAAAGTTAGCTGAAGAAATACCTCTAAACCGATGTTTCAAATGCTTGCTTCGGTTAATTAGCTCACTAATCTGTTGATTGTCAATTTTTTCCGATTCAAGTCATGAGAGTGTTCTTAGCTATGCATGCTCTCCAATGAAAAGTAACTCCACATTTTCCCCCAGCGGTGCATTAAAATTCAGTTCTCTTGAAATGGTGCAATTGGTCAATTCAGGATTAATAAAGTCATGTGAAGCCTCCTGGGTAGATGTGATATCAAATGCCATCATATATTGATTGCGACATTTAGCCGAACTGATTCCATGACTATTGTTAAAAACAAAGTCAAGAGCTTCCAATGTGTTATATTATATTCTTTTGTTAGCAGTCGTTGACACAGGAGTACCTGCAATGGGTAGACCGTTTCGGTAAATAATGATTTCATTCAGCTGAATATTTTGATAATGGAACGGGTTTGTTTCCCAGGTATAGTGTATTCGAGCTCATTGCCAAATCCGTTCGACGAACTGGCTCTTTGGCAAAAACGTCTTCTTGTCGCCAGCTTTGCTTACCAGTTGTGACCAAAAAAGTTCTTGGTTAAACTTTATTATAATTGTATTTTGCGGGTGTTTTCAACAGAGTTTTTTATATCGATGATAGTACAAAACCTGTTACTATCATTTTGCGCACATATTGGTTAGCCTCAGTGATTTGAACTTGGTAATGTTTATTAGGTTGCTTGGACAAAAAAAAACAAAGTCATTAGAAGATCGTCTCAAAGAAAGACTTATTGTAACATCGCTGGTAAGATGTTTGTCACATGATCAAAAAATTACATGCGATTCTACCAAATAAACGGAATTCGCTTGATGCAGCTACGATTCGCTTACGTTCCGCGACATCTTCAGCTCGCCCAATAGCACCATCAATACCTGATGGACTATCTTCATAATATTAACCTTGACAAGCAAGCCATGTTTTCTTTGCATCATTACCGTGTGAAAATTCGGTCTCATTGAAATTCTTTTGGGCAAAATTGGCATTTGTTGTTGAAATTTTTTCTCAATTCAAGGACATTGTGCATTCGGAAAAAAAAGATGAAAGTGGATTATTAACCAAATGTGGGGTTTCTTGTTGTGCTGTCTCGGTAGCATGAGTTCGCAGAACATTACCAAAATTTTCAACAATTCGTGCTACAATCTCCAAGCGAGCTCGCTGAAGATCGATAAAGTTGTTTCTATCCCCTAAATTTCAAATTCGAGCATGGGACCATCAGGTTAATAAGATGTACCAATTTTTTGAGTGAATGCTTTTTCAATTTTAACGAGTAGAGAAGATTTTTCAAACAAATCTAATGAGCGGTGAGTTGCTTCAGTTGGTAATAAATTAGAAACCATTCCGTACTATGGTGAAAAAATTGGAGCGACATCTCAGTGGAGTTCGTTTATTTGGAATGAAAACTTTTGTTTTTCTTTTTGTTGTTGTTGCTTTTTTCCGTTTTCTGCTAATATTAGACTTGCTGCGTCCAGCTTCAACTTGTTTTTTAAGTAGTTTTTTACTGTGTTTTTCCAGGCTTGTTTCGGCGTTTTCTTCCTGGTTGCTATATTTATTAATTCGGGTGCTGCTTGAACAAGAAATTATTTTCCAATACGTTTTTCTGCTGGTACCAAAAACTTCAAAGCGAACGGAAGTGCTACCCGTCCAATACCCATAGCCAAAGCACCGAAGCCACTAACCCGATGTCTGTAATGTCATGAGAAGTGAGGCATGGTCGATTGATTATGATAGTGTGCTATAACTGAAATTATCAAGATCAACCTTCCGATTGATTTCGTTGGATAATTTCTCGATTTCGTCAAGTTTACATCTTGTTACTTCAGTTTTCAAGAAACTGGAGTTACTTTTCTTGTGGAGTTACTTTTCTTGAAACTGAATGTGGAGTTACTTTTCTTGAAAAGTAACTCCACATTTTCCCCCAGCGGTGCATTAAAATTCAGTTCTCTTGAAATGGTGCAATTGGTCAATTCAGGATGAATAAAGTCATGTGAAGCCTCCTGGGTAGATGTGATATCAAATGCCATCATATATTGATTGCGACATTTAGCCGAACTGATTCCATGACTATTGTTAAAAACAAAGTCAAGAGCTTCCAATGTGTTATATTATATTCTTTTGTTAGCAGTCGTTGACACAGGAGTACCTGCAATGGGTAGACCGTTTCGGTAAATAATGATTTCATTCAGCTGAATATTTTGATAATGGAACGGGTTTGTTTCCCAGGTATAGTGTATTCGAGCTCATTGCCAAATCCGTTCGACGAACTGGCTCTTTGGCAAAAACGTCTTCTTGTCGCCAGCTTTGCTTACCAGTTGTGACCAAAAAAGTTCTTGGTTAAACTTTATTATAATTGTATTTTGCGGGTGTTTTCAACAGAGTTTTTTATATCGATGATAGTACAAAACCTGTTACTATCATTTTGCGCACATATTGGTTAGCCTCAGTGATTTGAACTTGGTAATGTTTATTAGGTTGCTTGGACAAAAAAAAACAAAGTCATTAGAAGATCGTCTCAAAGAAAGACTTATTGTAACATCGCTGGTAAGATGTTTGTCACATGATCAAAAAATCACATGCGATTCTACCAAATAAACGGAATTCGCTTGATGCAGCTACGATTCGCTTACGTTCTGCGGCATCTTCAGCTCGCCCAATAGCACCATCAATACCTGATGGACTATCTTCATAATATTAACCTTGACAAGCAAGCCATGTTTTCTTTGCATCATTACCGTGTGAAAATTCGGTCTCATTGAAATTCTTTTGGGCAAAATTGGCATTTGTTGTTGAAATTTTTTCTCAATTTAAGGACATTGTGCATTCGGAAAAAAAAGATGAAAGTGGATTATTAACCAAATGTGGGGTTTCTTGTTGTGCTGTCTCGGTAGCATGAGTTCGCAGAACATTACCAAAATTTTCAACAATTCGTGCTACAATCTCCAAGCGAGTTCGCTGAAGATCGATAAAGTTGTTTCTATCCCCTAAATTTCAAATTCGAACATGGGACCATCAGGTTAATAAGATGTACCAATTTTTTGAGTGAATGCTTTTTCAATTTTAACGAGTAGAGAATATTTTTCAAACAAATCTAATGAGCGGTGAGTTGCTTCAGTTGGTAATAAATTAGAAATCATTCCGTACTATGGTGAAAAAATTGGAGCGACATCTCAGTGGAGTTCGTTTATTTGGAATGAAAACTTTTGTTTTTCTTTTTGTTGTTGTTGCTTTTTTCCGTTTTCTGCTAATATTAGACTTGCTGCGTCCAGCTTCAACTTGTTTTTTAAGTAGTTTTTTACTGTGTTTTTCCAGGCTTGTTTCGGCGTTTTCTTCCTGGTTGCTATATTTATTAATTCGGGTGCTGCTTGAACAAGAAATTATTTTCCAATACGTTTTTCTGCTGGTACCAAAAACTTCAAAGCGAACGGAAGTGCTACCCGTCCAATACCCATAGCCAAAGCACCGAAGCCACTAACCCGATGTCTGTAATGTCATGAGAAGTGAGGCATGGTCGATTGATTATGATAGTATGCTATAACTGAAATCATCAAGATCAACCTTCCGATTGATTTCGTTGGATAATTTCTCGATTTCGTCAAGTTTACATCTTGTTACTTCAGTTTTCTCTCCATCATATGGTCTAGATATTTTGTCTTTTGCCCTTTTCAGACTTGCTTTAACTTTGTCTTTTTTGTAGTACACTATTTTAGTATCTGTTACATTGTTAAAATGAGTGGGAAACGTTATTTCTGACAATGCAACTCTCCATTCGCCTTGCAGATTGATATCTTTACTCAGCAGATTTTTAAAACTCGCTAGTGAGTTGTCAATGAAGATATTCATTGAGGCTGATGACACCAAAGTAATACTAAAGGAATCTTTGTCACCCCCAAAGTTGCTAGACAATGTTTAGCTTGACCCTTCCTTTTCCAATACTCTGATTAGCTCGGATTCATAAAATTTACCCTCTATTGGTTGTCTATCAGTGTCGATAAGATTAAAAGTCGGTGGGTTCCTTGTTGGTATGTCAAATGTTTCAAAAACTTTGTCAGTGAAGGACTGTTTATAACTTTTTCGAAAAGCGATGTCATTTTTTGCTATTCGCCCAAAATCGCCAACGTAGAGCTTTGGTCGGCAAACTATTTTCAATGATTGTTCCGCTCTTAAAAAAATCAGACGTGGAACATCCTTTTTTGTCACTTTATTGTGGGCTAATTTGTTGACGCTGTTTGTTTCCGATTTCATTGTGCTGACAAAGTCTTGAAGCTTATCGATGTAAGAGTAGGTCCATTTCTCCTCCAAATACTTATAAATCATACTTTCGGCGAAAACGTACTTTTTTCACTCTCTTTTGTGAATGTTTTGATGCCTTTTTTCTCACATAAATTTTTGAATGACCTCTTGAACTCTGTGCCTTTATCTACCCAGATTTTTGTGGCTGTTTTGTTTTAATCATTTGATTGAATGCTTCCGAAGTTTATCAACATACGCTAGGTCAACTGACCATATTTCGTCGTTGTCATAAAATATAAATTTGAGGCGTGGTGTTTTGCGATGAACTGTTCGATATTTTGTATATGCAGGCTCTGTATGTAAAACTTGTTTCACTTTACTTCAAGAAATTTTTGATTCCTCTTTTAAAATCTGTACACTGCCAAACAAGGCTGGACCTTTACTTGTAAATTTTTTTTCAATACTTTTTCTTCAGCTGGTGTAAACTTTTCATTTTTTGTTTTTTATCTCCGTCTTCTCTGCCGTTGCAGAATCTGAATCTTTATCGGGCGTTCCGTAAAGTTCAGAGTCTTCTTCTTCTGCGCCTTCTTCTCGTTTGATTTTTTGAGCTGATCGTTCTCTTTCGCTGTCTGCAACAGTCCTTCTGGTTTTGCGTCTTTTAATGCTTTTTGAGCAGGAACTTGTTGACGACGGTTTCTTGGGAGAAAGGAGGGCTCTAGATGTTGAAGGGGAATTTGTGGAACCTCTGTTTCTTTTGCCTCTGTTGAGCTTGTTCCGTAGTCGTTGACTGAACCGCGACCTTGGCATACTTGTTCATAACTAACTGTTCGTCAAATTTGAGAGACCTCAAAATCAGTATGTAAGCAGGGTTGTACAATTTTTTAGTATGCTGTATGACTTCAAACCGGTTGGAACTATATCAACGTAATGCTCTTCTTTTTCTTTGTTTATTGTGACTCGCTCTGACTTTTTTTTTTATAAATTCCAGAATTTTTTTTGCTCGCTTAAGTATTTTTTAGTCCATGAGTTGTGATTGTAACAAAATACATTCAGTGGTTAAAGCATCTTTAAGCTCAGTACTTGTGTCCAACTCAGTTCCCTCATCTTCAGTGAGAAGGAGAGCTTGTTCGTTTTGATTGTTGTCTGCTGTGGCATTGACAAGTGTTTCGGAAGTTGTTATAACTGGAGGATTAGTTGTTGTTGTTGCTTTTAGGGGTCTTAATCGATTCAAGTATAATAGTTGCGGTTTTTTCATGTTTGGTTGACTTGTCAAGCAAAAATTGCGCTGCATTGGGTTGTTCTCTAAAATAAATATGCTTCGGAATCAGATCAAACGCTAGTGCTGTCATTTTTATGCTGTCAAATACTTGAAGCAAAAATAAAGTATATGTCTGATTGGATAAAATCCTTGTTTACTCAATATAACAGCTGATTTTTTTTTCGAGACTCATTTTCGGATTGATTAGAATCTTATATGTTTCTTCGAAACTATTAAGATTTTGAATACTAACAGGCACATTACCGTTGACTCTAATGAGCAAGCATTCGCAAACGACTGATAGAACTTGAGTATTTGATGGTTTTGATTTGCTAATAAAGCTCCGTAGTTGACTTGGATTCAATTGTACCATAAGCTGCAGAATATATATTTTTTTGCGTTCATTTGGGATGGGTGTCACTTCTGCTTTTTCTAATGGTAAACCGAAAATTGAAGGACCAGGTGGTAAATTGAAGGACCGGAAAATTATATTTGAACCTTATCTGGAGCAGTCTGAACCTTATCTGGAGCAGTCTAAATTTAGGTGCATTAGGTTGTCTTCCGAGGTGATCAAGTTGCTGAACATCAGGAGGTGATTTGAATAAAAAGATATGAGATATGTTCAAATCAATAGTTCATGACCATCGACTATGTTGGAATGAATTATGTTTGACGTAAGTAACATCTAAGCCTTCGTGTCTTCCTGCGGTTGCAAATTTAACGAACTCTTTATCGTTGTATATTTTTTCGCTTGAGTCATCAAACACTAACAGATTGTTTTCAATGTTTCTCAAACGATCGAATCCATCAAATTTGACAAATTCTATTTGAGTTCTGCGAGCGTTCAACTCGTCCCTAAGTGGAGATTGAATATCTTTGTAGAAAACTCATACTCTGCCAAATTTGGGATAAAATGTTCTTCCTTTCAATAATTTGAAAATTAATTTTGTTTTTCCAAATCCCGAAGGTCCAACAACTGCCATAAACAGTATTGTCGACGTATCAATAACTTTATTCATAACCCTGGGTTTCCTAGCACGTACCAAACTAAATCAGACAATATGGAAATCCAAGCTGATGTTTCTTCACAGCTTAGTTGCCTCAAAGAAAACTTTTAAATACAAAGGCTTAAAGTAAAGTTAAAATTGTAATCATTTGGGACATAAAAACTAATTTTGATCTGGGAACGGTGGCATCAAAACAACATTTCCAAGTTTTTTGTTCGGTGTTATTTAAATCATAAGCAAAATCAGTAACTGTAGTTGCATCAGGCTCATCATCTGCTATTTCAGACATTCACGTTTTCATTTTTTTTCTCTCTCTCTCTCTCTCTCTCTGACTATCTATCTATATCAACCGTTTCTTATTGAGGAAGAAAAATCTATGGTTATGAAATTTATTATTTATTTTTCTGAACAGTAAAAAATCTCGTATTGAGTATAACCAGTGTGAACATTATTTGTATCATTTTCATTGCCATACATTTCCACTACATAATTTGCTGGGACATTCTTAGTTTTCAAATGATATATCATTTTCTTCACTGAGTTTTTTTTAACTAATTTCTGAACTTCTTCAGGTAAATCACTGCTGCTGAGGTCCATTTGAACTCCGGGCTGACGTTTGGGTTTTAAGACTAGCTTGGAAAGATAAACTCCTCGTTTGCTGGCTAACATTTTGAATAAACTTGAAACGTTGAAGGTAGATGAATTGGTCAATCACTGGGAAAAACCTTCTCAAAGTAGTTAATTCTTCTTCAGTTAAAATGATTTGTTCTTTTCGCTGCACCAATTGACCTCGGCAATCGATTCGTTCTACTCTTATTAATGATATTTTGATGTCACTCTCTGGATTCATCCAAACACAACACTCAATTTTTGAAGATAGGTACGTCCCTAACTTCGCTAGTCTCTCGCTGTTGCTCAATCTTCAGCCAGTCAAAAAACGCCTTTCTTTTCTTCAGGGCGCAGTGATTACTGGAGTGGTTATGTTGTGAAAGTCTATTGCAAGCTGGATAATTTTTGAAATGTAAATATTAAACTCTCGGGCAACCCAATTCATCAAGGCTCACAACTTTTCGATCCGAATGCTTTGCCAGAAGATCAGCCTTTTCTTTTCCTTTACCGTAAAAGATGGCGTTTGAGTTCTCAAAACAAAACTTTGAATAATCTGACTGAGGTTTAATCATAAATAATTGCCGACTTTCCAGTGAGTTTCGTGCAAAAAATTTTTGTTAACCAATTGTATGCTTTTTGTTAAGATTGAGGAAGTGGATTGAAACTGGCTGGAGGTAGAAAAATAAGAAAGTCTATGTAATCAGAAGTTGTAATGGCTAGTTCTTTAACTAAAAATTATTTTTCCTTCTACGGAATCCTTGCCAGTCTAGCACGACTGATCTTTCCTTCAACATTCTAACAATTGATGGAGAATTGGTTTTTTGTCAGTTTAACATCTAAACAGAAATTAATGTCACTCAAGTGACCAATCAAGCTGTTGTTATATTTCCAGAATAGCATATAACAGTAGGTGGGACCTGTGTTATAAACTTCGTGGACAAATCCCGCGGCATTGTGAAAAATTGCATGCAGTCATAAAATTTTTGAATCATTCAGGTATTTGTCCAATGAAGAATTGTCTATGCCAATAAGACCTCCATATGGTCTAACTTAAATGGCAACATCATAGCTTATATCATTTTTACTAGAAAAGAAGAACAGAGAATACGTAGCTAGAAAACAACTACGCCGTCAGAGTTTTCCGGGTAGGTTTTCACAGTTAAATAAATCATGAATGATTTCTAAGTTTTTCCAATTGCATTTTTTTGCAACACGTCGCTGACCTGCTGAATTTCGAGCCAGTGGAAGTGAAAGTGACCTTGCAGATGCCACTTACTCAGTCCTACATCTCGGTGGTAGATATTTAGATATAATCTTTCGCTCCACCCCTTTCTCAACCATCATAGAGTCAGAATCAAATGAGTAATTAAATCGGTTGTCATAAGTGGCAATGGTTACATCAGTAGCCTTACCATTTTTCTCTTTTTTGTAAACGCACCACGTTATGTGTAAGATCTCATTCAAATAAAACAGCTGTTTACAATTTTGAGCATCTTCTTTTTTTGCTATTTCAGCAAACCTCGAGATGAGAACTTTATGACGACTGTGAATTTTACTACTTTTTGATCTGACACCAGTTGAAAAAACTGAGAAATTTAAATTTTCTTTATACAAATCCTCAGTGTGCCAATTTTCTATTAAACTCATTTTGTCTATTTTACTATTCAACATTTCAGTATCTGATGTTAAGAAGGAAGGTTGTTAGTGACGGCGGTGATTGAGAAGGAACATGCATTTCAATTCTATTTTAGTAGGTTTAAAATGACGGTAGAAAATTTTTCGAGACAAACAAAAAAACTTTCAAGATACAAAAAATTAATTTCAGCCAGGAAACCAGCATTTTGCAACTGTTTGGTAAAATCCTAGTTGGGAGGCCGAATAAAAACTTTTGGATCCTAAAATTAGGATCCCAGCTTTTTTCGGTGATAGTGGGCAAAGCGCTGGGAAAAAGGCAAAGTCCTTGCCCTTGGATCCTAGGCTGAGCCCTATACAGGCCAACCCCTAAAAATTGGGGGTCTTCAACTGTAATCCGCCGTGTGTCCTTAGGTGGGGGGTCATTCCTAAGGACGGTTAAAAAGGTCTCAAAACGTAAGTGAGGCATCTTAAAAAATTAGGACCCCTCACTTAGCATTTAGGACCTTTTTGACCCCCATTTGGACTCATGACGGGTTACAATACTACTGGAATGATCATATTTGGTGAGTGACATTAAGTTAATTTTTTCGGGTACGTGGTCGTGCCACGTACCAACTTTTTAATCAGCAAGAGCGAGAAGAAATTTTATGGAGAGATGACGTAAGTAGTCAGAGAAGTAATTTTATCTAGGAAACTGCTCATATACACATTTTGTGAAAACGTTGAAAGGCAGTGAGATGTGCTGCTATGCCATTTGTGACACGCGGTGAATTGAGGTGGAGTAGAACATTTTCATTTTCTGATGCGGTTTGTAAAGTTCCTCATAGAGAACTGGAACACTACTTGACGATAAGCCGGCGTTATGCGATCAATGCGGACATTGAAGTGGACTGTCCGGGGAGTATGTGCCATTCCCTCGGAATGGCACAGCAGAACCTTCCGTCGCAGCACGAAAACGACATTAGAGGCCTTAGTCATCACGTATTGATGTGAAGGAGGCTAGAATATTCTAGAAGAAAATTATTAGAAAAATTCGAATTGCGACGTTTCATTTCTGAGGAATTCAAAAACGGCCATGTTTAGCCGGAAAATAGAGAAAACATAACAACAATCGAATTAGTGAGAGACAGCCGGTCGAGAAAAATGATAGAAAAAGCGAAACCTCTTATCGTGACGATCACGCACAATAAGACACTTAACGGAAGTAATTAGCCAGAAAGGAGGCTTCAGTGGGGAAGAAGGAAGGAGCAGTAACCTCCCGTGCCACAAAGTTAGAGTAAAAACGACGTTATTACGGGAAGAGCGCGGAAGCGGAGACTCGGCCCCCAGAGACTGATATATGGTGAAAGACTATAGTAAACTAACTATCTAGCTACTCTGATGTCCTGAACATTTGAACTAACACCGGTGTTTTTGTTATTTTAGAAAACGAATAGCTAGGAAGAGGAAAGGGTCAATCCATCTCCAATGGATTTAATTTAGAACTGTTACCAAAAACACAGTAAAACAGAAAATTCAAGCCTTGTTTTTAATAGTAGCAATCACGTAGTCTGGGGATCCGAGACTCAGCTATGTGGTTCTCTTCGCTTGTAAACGGAAGCTGATTAAAAGTTGTTTGACTGATGGCCGGAAATTAGTAACTTTTTATTTAGCCCGAAACAGACCAGAAAGTCAAGGTCGAGACGGTGAAAATCGAGTAAAATTTAGATAATTGACACCGGCCAGTCGTCTATAGGTGCTTTTTCTACGCTCCGTCACTGTCTAGTATTTGGGCGAATGTTACACTCATCTGGACGACTCAGATCCAAATTGCATAGTCGCACTGAGAGTTTGTACCTGTACAGTCTGTACATAAAGTAGCAAAAAAAGAGCCGTGAGTGGTATATGATGTGCGTAGTTTTGCATTATGAGGCAAAACTGTGCACTGAATAGGCGCACAGTTTTGTGTCTGTTTGTTCCTGGATTCCAGAGACAAGTCTTCAATCATATGTTAAAATTTGGTCGGAACGATCAAAGTTTTTGAAAGAACAAAAGAAGAACAAAGGGAGCGTCCTTGTTGAAAAACCAACTCACCTTTCCTGAAAAGCACAGTTCAGGCTAAATGTGGGCGTGCTAAAATCTAGTCTCACATTCTGAACTTAAAATTGCTTTATCCTTGAAAGTCTCGAAAATCTGGTTAAAAAGTGTGTCCAAATTTTCGCAGCTTGTGTCGAGAATTTCGCGTCTGCTTCTCCATATTTTTGCAAATATGTGCTTAGACTTTAGCGACCAGTCTTTTTTGTCTAGATTTTTGAAAACCTAAGGTTGAGATAGTAAAATCGTTATCTCACTATAGTAGTATGCATATAGTGCGTTAGGATCGGGGGGGGGGGGGTTGTCATACATGGATGACCATTAGGTATAAATCATAATGGTCACCATGTATTAAATGATCAGCAATGGTCACCATGTAATAATCCTAATTGTCACCATGTATAATTTATACCTAATAGTCCTCATGTAAAACTTCGGTATATTATTGAGTATTCCCACTGAACGTTGTGGTTACATGTTTGGTGCGGGAAAGGATTTGCCAAATCTTCGTTCTGAAACCAGCTGGAGTGTTTAACTGCGCTATAGACTGTTTGCTCAATTCTTCTTAAAACTTTGATTCAAACTCAAATTACATACATATACATACAAAAGTATGCTAAAGACACTATCGCTTAAATGAAATTGTTTATATCCCAGATTAATTGAGTTCCAAAGCTGAACAAAATCTCGCACTTAAATACACACTAAACACGGAATAGCGGTAGGTCAAATTTTATGTACAGACAATTCTCATATTAAATAACTGAATTTTATTTACTATACAAAAGTTAATGTGGTGTTTTTTTGTGTTTTAATCTATTCGTCGATTTTTTGACCGTGGTTCTTCTACTTCAACTGCTTCATAATCGAAAAACGAATCGTTGAAGAATGACGACTCGTCCTCATCGGAAGTATTGGCCTCCAGATCCGCGATATCCCCGCTATCAATATCACTGTCGTTGGTTTCTGCTGCCCGAATCAGACCGGGGTCTGGAGTTTGCCAACTGCTATTGACCTGGTCCATCAGTTGTCGAAGCGAGCGATGTGGTTGTGTGTTCTCAACAGCAAAACTATCCTCAGAGTATTCATCATCAATTTCCGGATGGTCCCAATCAACGTTTTGAGTGTTAGCGAATTCTTCAGACACCCCATCTAGGAAATCGTCACAATCCCACGACACTGGTTGTTGACGATCTTCAAAAAATGGCATCCATTTTTCCAAATCGTCATCGTCAGTTGGGTCAGAATTAACAGCGGCTGTGTTGTCATCACTATCATCAATGCCAATCACAGTTTGACCCACGATGTTTTTGTGACCGTAGGGAAGAGTCTGCTGACCATCATCGAGGATGTAGCGTTTGTCATCAAAAGCTGATAACGATGTTTTCGTCGAAGTCACTGTTTGCAGATTGTGTGACTCGGATGCGATTCGACTGTTTTCAGTTTTGAATAACGAGCCAGAGGTCAAGGTGTCTCGATATCGCTGATGACTCAACATCTTCTGAGCAGCTTTGGATACACCTTTCGCCGATAATTTTCTGCAGTCTAAAATTTTATTTATATGATTACTAATCAATTTTTTGATGATCACTAATGTGTGGTGGTAAAAAAACCAAATACGATGTTTTTTTAAGAGCTACATCATGTTAACTTGAAGGCCAGGTGCAACAAAAAAAATACATGAAGGCCAGGTGTGACCTTAAAAATTAGTCATCATTAAAAAAAAAAAACAACAATCAACCAACACAAAAAAAAATCCCCGACAAAAAAATTTTTTAAAAAAAATTTTTTGCCGACAAAAAAATTTTTTTAAAAAAATTTTTTCGCCCACAAAAAAAAACCAAAAATTTTCAAAAAAATTATTTTTTTTCGCCTAAAAAGTTTTTTAAAATTTTTTTCAAAACAAAATTCACTTTTTCGCCCGAAATTTTTTTTCGAACAAAAAAAATTTTTTTTTCCAAAAAAAAAAAAAAATTTCGCCCACAAAAAAAAACCGCCCACAAAAAAAAAAATTTCAAAAAAAATTATACTTTTTCGCCAAAAAAGTTTTTTCCAAATTTCTTTTTTTTTGATAAAATTACATTTTTTCGCCCACAAATAAAAATTGCCTTCCGAAAAAAATCACAAAAAATCAAAAATTTTTGAAATTCGTGCTCACAAATAAGGCAAATAGAAATTAATTACCTCTGGACAAAATGGAATAAAGCTTGGGTTTGAGGGATATAAACTCGGTTATAATGTCTCCTGGAAACTCATCCTTGAATTTTAAAACAACCATTTTGTTTTTCGGGTCGTAGAGAGGGTGGTTCTTCGGGTAATTTGACAAGTCAAGTTCATTCAAAATATTCCTTTTTTCGGAAATTTCTCGGTATAAATCTTCACTTTTGACTTGGTACAGGAGACTGTCTGTATCAGAATACAATAGTTGACATTCAAAATTTGGTTTCATTATATCGTAATGAAATTTATACATGTGAAACTTTGCTAACTCAAGAACACTAGCTCCCACAATTGTTGGGACATCCCAATAGATTTTTGTTGGATTCGAAGTGAACGCTGCCAAGTTTTCTCCAAAAATTTTGTAGGATTTAAATTCGAATGCACTAATTTCTCGCAAAGTGGCATGATAATCTCTAACTATCCGAACAAGCATCCGTTTGCGCTTCGACTCGCATGTTTTCCCATAAGCACAATTGTTCAGTAGTTTGTACAAATCCTCCTCAAATTTATTTCTAGCTTGTTGTCGTTTAGTCGTGTTCAATGTGATGTATGGTTCTAACCATGCTTCTTGTTCAAACTTCAGCAAACGGTGCACTTTTTTAACTTTAAGTCCCAACCTAACAAACAATTGCAATAGTTTGTAATGAATTGTTTAAATTGACTTGCCATGCAGCGTCTGCAGTAACTTTTTGGTCTTTCCAATTGAACGTCTTGCAATGTCTTGATTTTTCATCTGCTCGAGTAAATTTGTTTGGTAGGGACTCAACCAATCCTGGGGTACACTTTCTTTAGTAGGAGCTAAAGGGTAATCTTGATGATCCTCATGCAGTTCTTCTGGATACTCGAGATCAACTTCCAATATAAATCCAATCAAAGAGTCTTCAGTCATGTTGAGGATTTGGTTCACAATCACCTCGTCTTCTATATGCTCTATTAGCTCAAAGTTACGCACCGGTAATTTCTCCGTTTGCATGACGCCGCCATAGAGGTTATTTGCATCGATCATAAACCCGTAGGTGCTAGGTTGATCTGGGTTGAAGTCGGGGCATTCTTTGTTGTTGGCTTTGAAAAAGCGACTATGGAACACGGATGCAGTACCACCTCGCATCATATTCTCGACCAATTCGAGATGCCTGCGGTCTGATAAAAGCTGAACATTCGAGTCTTTGCAGATACGTTTGAAGGCGTCTCCAGCTAAGTTTGAAGCACTAAAATGGTGCGCGCAGTCCAGACCATAAGTTTGGTGACTAATTTGTCGAAATTCTTCAAAGACGCAAGCAAGAAGGAGTGTATCACACTTGAGATACAAGTTGTGATAATCCTCCAAGTTTTGACATTTGAACACTCTAAAAACTTTCTTTGCATGTTCCAGATCCGCTTGTGAAACTGCAACTTTTCCTCCATTCAAAACATCGGACCAATTTTGCAAAGGAGGCAATTCTTTTTCTGCAAATTTTTCTCTTCCGGTCATGTACGAATAAGGGTAGAAACCTTTTTGTCGTATCAGACACCGTTGCTCCTCCGTCTCGTTTGCAAAATACTTGTTCAAAATTGACATTTTTTCCGCTGGTAGATTATCAACCAATTTTTGCAGGGAAGAATTCAAAAACTTGCATGAGTCAATAAATCTGAGGTATTCAAAAACTTTTTGCTCAGATCCGTTTTTCCTTTTTATAGTTTTAATTAGGACTCCAATGCTTAACGATATATATTTTTCGTCGGTGCTAGGTATAACACTCATTGTACTTGTTGGCTCGCATTCATGCAATGCGAGACAAATGTGGTGAAGGTCATAGTTCTGGATGTTATGTCCAATGACTGGGGTGAAATTTACAGTTCGTCTTGCGAGGTTGCATTTTTCATGTGCCCATCCCAAAAATTTTCCAGAAAAATGGCAATGGTCAAGACATTTTTCGTGCTCATTGGTAAAATGTATACAGCAAATCCAACATGTTGATGTGTTTTCTTTGTTCAACGATTCTTGGCTTTCTAGAAATTGAGGAAACCGTCGCTTTTGATCATATATCTCTCTCGCTAATTGATGCAACTGATTGAGAAACTTTTTCATGCATTGATCAGAGCTGTCATAGTCAAAGAAGTAGGGCTGTGAATTTCCGTGTTCAATTACAGCCAATGAATACCCACAAGCTTCGTGTTTTTGTACAACTCGGGTAGATGATCGCGATGGATTATCAGGACAAGAATCTACAGGTTTCAGAAATGATTCAAAATCAAAATAAATCACAAGTGGTACAAACCACAAGGCCTGGAGGTTTCTGAACTCGTATCTGTTGGTACCTTTTTCTGCTGAAGGCATGACTACTAGAGCAGGTTCATGATCCTTACAACACTGGATGTGTTGCTCGTGAGTTTCATCACTCCAACTAATGTGAAAGCAGTTTCTACATAAACGTGCAATTGTGCGATACTTACACCCTTTGATTTCGCAGATGAACTTTAACAAATCGATTATAAGTACATAGTGATGCTTTGCAGGCTCATACAAGAGAAGCAGGTCCATGTCAAATATTTCAGTTTGGGTGCTGTTATCTTGGTTTGGTCGTTTTGATATATACATAGGCAACAAATCTCCCTTGTGGTACTGGAACACATTTACCCGCACGTCGTTAAGTTGTTCAAATTTTCCAATTGAAGCGAAACTCATGGGTGAATCAAAATTACCTTGGGCTTTGTGTGCACTTTCAGCAGTGTATGTATCAGGTTGTGTCCGCGCAGCTGCTGGGTTTGCTTTTTGTTGATCAGTTAGAAGTAGGTCAACACCATGCTTCAGACTATAAGCAGCGGTAAAGCAAAGTTCGAAGCAATTATTATCTTCGTGATTTCTAATGTTTATCAAATTCTGGGACATTCGAATTCGAAAAGGCAAGTCAATATAAGATGACCCACGGATTGGTGAAAACTTTGCAATAACAAAAACTTGAATTACGTGTTGCAAAACCCAACCGCTTCCATAAGATGCAAAAGTCTCCAAAACTGCTTGCATTTTTTCGACCATTTCAAAAAACTCATCATCTTCTAATCCTAAGCTCATCATAGGTTTCATATCAGAGTTTGCATAAATGTCAATCCGCTCGTCGTGCTCAGTTTTACTAGAATCATTTATTACTTTAGGTTTTACCAAACCTAAATTAGCGCTGAACTGAACTTTTCTAGGTCCTTCTGCAACTCGATCGATTATGAGACTTTGAATTTCATCTTTTTTCTCTTGCATAAATTGCAAAAGGTCAATCGGCTGATTTTCATCCATGGGTTGGTTTCCGCCGATCACATACGTTTCAAGAACACCGAAAAAAGCAGACTCACTTTTTTGAAGATTGGTGCCGTTGATTTCGTCTTCATCGACAGCATGCACATCACCGAGAGCAGCATTAGCAGCGGCACTTGTAGTGGCTAAATCAGCAGAGGCAGCTCTCATAACAAGAAGACCATGGGTTGCTAGTAAATGAGCTGATAAGTTTTTGGGCGAATGAAATCCCAAATGACAATAATCACAAACACCTCCAAATTGACCATGAGTGTGAAGAATATGTTTTTGTAAATTTGAAAGCATTTGAGCCGTGAATGAACACTCATTGCATCGATAAACAATAAGTCCTTTTTCAACAAAATGTTTGTCACGCTCATGGCGACTTCTATTGCTCTTATTTGCATATTTCAGTGGACAAAAATTGCATTTGAACATTTTTTGAAATAAGTTAAGCTATTGATTTTAAGAAAGAAAAAGAATCAAGTGATCTCAAATTATACTCAGAAACAACAGTAAATGGGAAGCATAACTGTTCGTCTACCAATTGCAGAGAAAACGGTTTGTGTTTTGCGCGCGTAATTTTGAATTTGAATTAAAGTTCCCGCCAAAATTTGAATTAGATTTGAATTTCCCGCCATAACTGGCAAACTCAAATTCGATTGGACGAAACAGATAAATTGTTGTTTGAAACGTTATTAATTATTACAAACGATAAAAATTAATCTAAGCCAACCAAGTTTGGGCTAAATTTTAATCCAAAATGATTTTAGAGCCAAGAGAGAAAGGTTTTACATTTATATTTTATCAATTCAAAATATAAATTGATGAAAATTTCGAAATTGCGAATAAAAGTTGAGCATGTCACAACACATGATAGATCCTAAATATCCCAGTTGTCATGGGGACAGAATATCCTATAAAAATGTCAAAATTAGTATCAAAAACAGTTGAAATGATGAATAAGTAAAGCAAAAACTGAAAAATGACAGTTTTCTAACTTTCCAGGCGCATTGCTATCAATGATGTCAATCACGGAGCGGTTGCACGGTCCATGTCATCATGAATTTGTCTCAATTGTCTTTCGATTTGAAAAAAAAGTCCGAAAAAATACTTTTCTGTAAAGAGAAATGAGTTTGTTGTTTTAGGGGGGATTAAGGGGATTAGCGTTTTTCTCGAAGACTATTGAAAAAACATCTACTCCCACAATCTCATTAGTCGTGCCCCTCAATGCACTTTCATAATAACACCACTTGCTCATAATAAAAAATTGCGTCTTCTGGTTGAAAATTGCATTTTTTCGGAAAAATGAAAAAACGATGAGTCATCAATTAAAAAGTTTGATTTTTATTATTTTTCTCAAATATTTAGCATGATGATGAATACTTGTATTTTTTTCAATAGGATCATTTTTGGAGACAACAGTATCAATGATCAAATGGTAACTCCAATTTGTAGAAAAAGAAAAAAATTAATGCTTTTTTTTCCTTTTTGTAATTAAAAAATCAAATTTTTAACTAAAAAACATTAAAAAAATAAGTATTTTTATCAAAAAGTTGGTTTTAAACATCTTTTATACTATTTTTCGTTATGTTTAATTTGTATGATAACTATTTGAATAAACATATGACAACATAAGTTTTCATTCAAAATTATTTTTTTCCAGTTTTTTTTTGACGTTAATTATCTTTTTTCAAAAACGAAATTGATTTTTTTAATCTTGTTTTCTAAAAATTAGCATATATATGGATGCTTTTCAGTTTTTTCTCAAGATCACTATTGTAAATAAGAACTTCAATGTTAATATGTTAAATCCTAATTGTGGAAAAAATGAAAATTTTACGGATTTTTTTTTTTTTTAATTGAAAAAAAATAGTCAATTTATTAAAAATAAATGATTTTTTAAACTTCATTTTTTAAAGGCTTTTGAAATAAATTTTTAATCAGAACCCAATCGTGTGATAATTAATGAACAAATACAAGATACAAACTCAAACTCAATTTTAAAGTTAAATTATTATACACAATAAATACAAACAAAAATCAATAAAACTCAACCTCAGTTTCAAAGTTATATAAGGTCCAAATACTCCTGCGCTTTCTCTAGTGTTGTTAGTTTCCTTTTTTCTTTGGCGCTAGACAGAGAGAAGGGGTTAAGTTTTCCATGTGGTTGCTCACAGTAGCCTCAGGGGTACGCTTTGGAGTTGAGCAACCCGGTTCGTCAAGCCATGGTGATACTACAGGGGAAGGATCAGCTTTCGGGGTAACTACTGATGGTGATTCAATCTGTTCCATTCCCCATAAACGATCAAAAAATTCAATTTCTTCAAAGTATTCTAACTGGTTTTCACACATCGGAGTAACATCACAATCGTATTTATACAAAAATTTTTTTACTGGTTTTGATAAAGTTGAAATATCAACCTGAAGAGCAAGAGGCTCGTCAGGATCCGTATATTTACCAGAATTTGTAAGGTAACTCAAATACTTTATATTCAGTTCTTCGTCTTTCTTTGAAATTTTTAAGGAAAGTTTACTGAATAAATGTAAAAAATTTTGGGAATCATAACGTGATGAGTACAAGTCCACTCATCAGAATTGAAACTTTTTTCTTCGTTAATTATTGCTACAAAATTACCGTGAACGGTTTCATAAAAAATGGTTCTTTCGTGATTGGAATATCCGGCAATAATATAACAAGGCATTTTTGAAGAAAAGTTGGAAGAAAATTACAAACGTAACGCGGAGAGAAATGAAACTGAAATGAATTGTGAAAACGCCTCAAGAGATTAAAATAGGGATTGGTTCTTCTAAAATTAGAAATTTCAAGACCTCCTATGTAGTTTTTAATCAGTTTAATAAGGGAGGGCGTGTAAAATATTTATGTTACCTTGCGTGGTATTCTATGTTTATCTAAATTGCATTCAAACAAATAGCTTGTATCAAAAATAACATTTAAACATTGTGACCTTTAACACCCATTAAAATTCTTATCAGTTGTACATGCACAAAATACTTATCCATTTGAACTAAATTGCAATCCAATATCTTTGCAATATAAAGTACATGTGTATATAAATTAAAATAGATACAACGCTTTCTTTTGCAGACATATACAATCAATCGGAACCATTCATTTCTTTCTATTCAGTTTTGAATCGAGTTACTTTGAAAATTTACTCGTTACAATGAATAAAACCAAAATAAGCACCACAGCAAATGCAGATAAAGATTTTGGCGATTGCTATTTCGATATTTCGGAAAACAGTAAAAGACTAGTGCGTGCTACATTGAAAACATATGACCAAACTGGAACTTATGTATTCCTGAAAGTTTTCAAAAAAGCAACTGAAGGCGCTGAATTTGAATGTGTACAAAGACTTTCCTTAAGCAGCGAAGAATTTTCAAAATTACTAAAGTCGGGAAAGTCAATCCGAGCGCAAACAAGTGAAATTTCTGATACTGTTGAAAACAAAGACAAACCACAATCTAACTGTAAACGAGCCAGGAAATCTCAACTTTCCTCGAACACAAACGATTTCAAGCACGACTCGAATTAATTTTCCTTTACAAAATGGCAGAAGCTATGTTCGAAGTTGTGTTACCTGATTATTTCAAAAAATTTCAACCAAATTTCAAATTTGTTATCACTGAAAAAATTCCTAATTTATCTACTTTTAAAAATTATGCTTTTGGAAGCCACTTCAAATCTGAATATTGCCCTTTTTCAGTCGAGAATGAAAAAAAAATTCATTACCATATATTGATTCAAGTAGATTCAGAGGAACAATTAAACCAATTTTTTCCGTCCCAAAAATGTTTCAGTGTTCCTTGTATTTTCACTTGCTTCAAATACTTAATTTCTCCTGCTAAAGATGTCAAAGGAAACGGTGAGTTATTTGACAAGCTTAAACTAGCTCTCACTTATTCAGCACAACCTGTTGCAGCCAATCTCGATTTGTTAGATTTCACTGCAATCAAAAAACGTTTACCCAATTTATTGCTTTCTGCAACATCATCTAACAAACAAACTTCACCAAATCAAAACGTTTGCAAGAAATCTCCGGCCGTTGGGGGACAGAAACGAATTGATAATACAGTTACGCCTGCTGCATCGTCGACGTCAAACAAATCCGTAAGAATTTCGACTTCAGTTTCAAAGAAACATACAGAAAGCAGACATGTTCAAACAGATGAGATGAATACAGAAACTTTGAAAAGATTTGAAAGTTTAATTAATGGACCCCATTCTGCCGCTTTTTGCAAAATAATGGATATTTTGACAAGTGGATATGGAAAACTTGATGTAGATACTGATGTGCTATTTGTGAAATTTATTGTTGAAGAGAAAGTTAAGTTTTAATTGATACTTTTCATTATTCCATTTTTATTATATTGAGTTCAGTAAACATGATTTCAACTTTCGATTTAAAACTCATTCATGAAATTTTTATAGACTTAAAATCACAATATCCAGACAAATCAGTCAGATTTCAGTATTTTTTAGCCACTTGTTTGTATTTGGATGCTGATATTAATTTGGATTTTGTTTTGAAAAACAGACCATATGGTGGTTTAATTGGAATAGACAATTCGTCGCTCGACAAACACTTGAAACATTTCAAATTTCTTAGAATACATGCTATATTGCATGACGCAGCGGGATATTTGCAAGAAAAAAATCATACCGGTCCTGGGTACACATATGTTTTGCCTTGTCCAATAAAAAACTGTTACCTGGGTCACGTGACAGGTATTGCGTTTTGCTTATTTCTTAAAGCATTCAAACCAAAGTTATTTCGTTTGTTGAAATGTTGAGTGAAAGTCATGTTAACCCAAAGAAAGAAAACTAAAAAATTGTTTTTCAATCATCTCATTATTTTAGATATTGAGGGATTTAAATGTGGCAAGAAACCTTTGATCATAAAGGAACTTTCCGTTTGCTCTGCTAATACAATTGATACAATTCATTTTCTGTCACCAGTCCAATTCAACAATTTATCAAAAGAAGAGAAAAAAGCGTACAATTGGGTATCTAAATTTCTACACGGGCTTCGTTGGGACGAAGGTGAATACCCTTACTCATACTTGGATCAAATTTTTGATAGCATTCGTTTGAGGAACCCAAATTCCCATTTTTTTGCTAAAGGTACACAAAAATCTGTTTTACTAGCTGAATACTTGAAATTACCCGTGACAAATTTGGAAGATTTTGGCTGCCCAAAGATTGAACAGTTATTGGGTCAAGATAAACATATTTGCAAACGACATTCTCATTTACTTCCCTCACATCAATTATTAAAGCATTGTACCCGTAGAAAATCCAAAGTTTTTTTCGATTGGTTACAAAATGAACTGTCCAATGATGCAAACAACCTTATCTCCAAATTTGTTGGTTTACGCTTCAATGACTAATAAGAGTCCTGAAAACAATTCAACACCAAGAATTAAAGTTACTCTTACGCGGACAGGCATATTAGATTGTCGAGGAAAACCTCTCCTGCAAAAACTCGAACAAATTACACTGAACGATATCGAAATCGACAATTTACGGAAATTTTTTACAGTTCTTGACTACTTTCACCTGTACAATGTCCAGACTCCAGGAATTTCGCCAGTCAATTCCGTTGTTCAATCTCAACCTGGAAGGGCTGCAACCTCAGCTGGGAGAGAGAAGACAAATCCATTTGCATGACCATCAGCTTCCAGCTGAACTGAAAGAATTAGTCAAAACTGATAACGTTGAGAAAATACATTTAGTTCAAGCCACTATCAGAGTTGCTGCTCATTTTGTTGTACAGTTCAAATCTAATTGTAACCATGACAAATTCACAAAATATGAGTTTTTCTTCATTGAACGAGGAGTTGATTTGCCTGTTGAACCGAAATGACGAATCACATACATATACCAAGTTTTGTGAATCATAATAAATATATTTATTGATTGTCTTCATTTTCTTTTGATCTTGTGTGATTACTAGTTGCTAACATGTCGTGTTTGAAAATTCAAAATTTCAAAAAAATATTTTTGCCAAAAGAAAACACACAAAATGTGAGTTTAACAGGTGAGAATTTACCAAAAGAGTTATTAGACGAAATCAGTACCGGAAACGTAGAAAAAATTGTTCGGATACTTCTGACAGACAAAAACATAGCAAGATATGTAATAAAATACAAACCAAACGGCAATAGATCAGAGAGAAAAAAAGGCGATTGGTATGCAGTTGTAACTATCAACCTTGATACAAATAAGCAAAAAAAGTCTTCCAGTAAACATGGAAATTGAAGAAACCACCACTGTTGAGAACAATGATTGCGACTTTGTAGACATTGGTGGTGCCGAACAGTCTTTATCTCACGAAAACAGATCTTGGAAATTTTGTAATTCTGTTTCTCTTCCGTCTGCAGAAGTTGGCTTTTTCACACAAGTCTGTTTCATTTTCATTTTGCTCTCTTTATCTATTTCAAAATTGTCTTTTTACAATCTTAGTTGTGACGAGACTGCCATTTGGCTTTCAATACTATCCAGTACAGTTGGTTACATGTTACCCAATCCCAAGTTATAATAATGAATAAGATCATTTCAACAAAAGATTGTCTGTTTATGTCCGTTTCAGGTCCCTCGGGATCTGGCAAAACTGATTTAATTTTTCAAATATTTCTCAAAGGTACATTCTATCCATCATATAACAAGATATTTTATTTTTATCTTCACGATCAACCCAAATACCGTTCCTTTGTTTCTCACAACAAATTTGATATTGAATTTATAAAATTGTCCAGCTTTGAAATTGTTCATAACTTACGGGATTGTATGATTGTCTTTGATGATACCTGTGAAGAAATTTTTAATGAAAAAGATTTTGTTAAATTAGCTACAGCAGGCCGACATAAAAATGTTCATGTTATTTATGTCAAGCACAATTTATTTCAGCAAAGTAAGCAATCACGTACAATAGATTTGAATACAACTCACTTAATTTTGTTCAAATCACCTCGAGACATTCAACAAATTGATTATTTAGGCAGACAGTTGAATAATGCAAAATTCCTCCGTCATGCGTATCAGTTGGCAACGAAAGAAGATTTCGGTCATCTGTTGATAGACTTGGATCCCAAAACTTCAGAAAGTCTTCGTTATTCGTCAAACATAGTTCCACCATCACCAACCATTTTCTATTTACCATCCTCAAAAGCAGTTATCACATCTCTTGAAAATGAAAGAGAAAGAATTATGTATATTGAAGCAAATGCTCAATAGTCGCCATTGTAGATCAATTTTGACAGGAGCTGATTCAAATTTTATTAGATTTCTTTGCGATTGTTTTGTGAATGTTTTTCTGGGACATGTTCCAGCTAACAAAAGTTTCATCGAGAGTAAGAAAATACCATTTGGAAAAATTGTTGACCCTAAGTTTAGTATCCGAGAAAAACGAAAAGTTTTGGCAATTAATATTTCACTGGTTAAATCAATCGGAGAATCGTGTTACATTTACCTGAAAAACTAGAACCTCAGGCATGTATGCTGAAGAATTCATCCTCATTCCTCGAAAAACATATGCTCCAGATGAAAAAACTGCACCACAATCTCAAATCCTTCATAATCCGTTAATTAACGACAAATCATCTCAACTCAATTACATACAACGATTTCGAGAACGAAATATCAGCCGTGACTCTTCACCATCATTAAACCCAACATCTCCTATTCCTTTAACCCCTAATAATGTAGTACCAAATCTTCGAAAAAGAAATTTATCTGCACTTACTAATTTCACTAGTGATGGTGATGATGAAGCAGAAAAAAATTTTGAATCATACAATTCACTGCAGCAGACAAGCTCAAAGAGAACAGAAAAAAATGATGAAAAAAGTAATGGAAAAACCGCTGAAGTGTTTCGAAAGGTTATGGAATCCATTCAAGAGCTATTGGAAGCTAATAAATTGGAAAGGGCAAACATCGTGCTAAAGCAGTTGTTCAAAGTTGAATCCTTGACTTTAGACGTTGACGGATATGTTTTAATTCAAGGAAAACCAACACTCGTTAAAATTGAATCTTTTTTGTACGATACACAGCAAAACACAAAAAAACTTGAGGGTGTTTTTTATCCACAAATTTTGAAAGAACTGAATCTTGATCCTAGCTTAGTGTCCAACACTTATGCCAAACAGATTCTCCGCTCGCTTAAGAGCGAAGCACCTAAGCCCTCAACTTCTTCCTCCTTCGTCTCCGACGACAACCCGACAACTGAGTACTCGAAGAGATCTAAACCCTCCTCTTCGAAGACTCGATCGACAACTCTCAAACCCAAAACCAAGCAATCCGACAAAAGAAAAACCCAGAAAAAAGAATTTTTCCCCATCACCAACGACGACGATGACGACGATGATAAAAACTATGAAAGCAGTAAAGAATCGTTTGCGACGACGTCAACAAAAGAATGGAAATCCTACTATCAGTGAAGAAAAGAAACTCAAATTACTCTACACGAAAGGTCCAGCTGCATTTGGTAGCGTTAAAAATTTAACAAATGCTAGTCAACTCTCACCAAAAAAAGTTAAAAAATTTCTGAGATCTCAATCATCACATACAAAGTATGGATTGTTTCGTAAAACATACCCTCGGCTAAAAGTGATTGTTAACGATATCAACGAAATTTGGTCTCTTGACTTGGCTTATGTTGATAAATTGGCTAAATATAACCGAGGGGTACGATATTTGTTAGTTGCTGTCGATTTTCTCTCTCGCTACTTACGAGTGGAACCCCTGAAGACCAAATATGCTAAGGAAACAACCGAAGCTTTCAAAAAAATGATCAAAACAAAACAACCAAAAAAAGTTTGGGTTGATAAAGGCACCGAGTTTAAAGGAGAGTTCGAAAAGTTATGTACTAAACGAGAAATCATCAAATACAATACTCACAGTGAAAAAAAATCAGCGTTTGCCGAAAGAAACATTCGATCGCTGAAAAGTATTATCTACAAATACTTGGAGTTTGAATGGACTTACAGTTATATTGAAAAATTACAAAGTTTTGTTCAAACGATTAACTCACGCGTTAATAGAGTAACAAAATTGGCTCCAAACAAGGTCACAAGAAAACATGTACCTGCTTTAGTTTCATTAATTGCAAACAGTTCATCGAAGTTGGTACAGAAACCAAAATTTTATGTTGGTGACTATGTGCGAATAGCGAAGACTGACTTGCCTTTTAGAAAAGGTTACAAGCAGATTTTTACAGACGAAGTTTTTGAAATAGTTGCCATTCCTACTGTAAACCCTCCAACATACAGTCTCATTGATGCGGAAAAGGAAGAAATCAGCGGAAAATTTTATGAAAAAGAACTTAGTTTAATTGGAAACAAAGCTGATTATAACGAAAATGGGCAGTGATGAGTTTACTGCACATTTGATTTCAACAGCATCAATGGATTATTTCCCAGACAACACTTTGGCCAGTTTTAGAAATTTTTGTAAAGAAGAAATAGCTTTAGACGGAGATTGGAGAGTTGCTCTCTCAGAAATAATTTTCCCCACAAAATTAAACAATGTTACTGATGAGGAATTTACGTACTTCAGAGCATCCGAAGTAGTAGCCAGTAAATCCAACGCTAGCAATCGGAATACAATTTCCAGACCCTACTAGGGCGAAAAAGTTTTTATCAAATCAGGAGAGTACACTTTTATAGAACAATTGATTAATGAGATAAAAACAAAACTCAAAGAAAAAATTCATTTTGATGCGAGTCCTCAAGAAATCACGAATAGCATGAGCATTTGGATGAACGCAAATGAAGGAATCTCATTCCCAAGTCCCCAAATACCCAGTCTGTTAGGCTACAATGCAAAACTTGATGAGAACGGTGAATATCACATTGGTTACAAAATGATACCCTCCTTCGATGCATCTTATGAGGGAAACGAACTGTACGAATCTCATTTCCCATATGACTTATCAAGTGGGACAAGTCTAATTTTTGTCTATATTGACATTATTCAATACCAAACTGTTGGTGATGCAAAGGCCCCATTGTTACGCGTCATTGATTCAAATAGACGCATCAAAAACGGTAGTGCCTGCAGCATTGAACCTAATCATCGAAAAAACTTCACTAATTTAGACTACAAAAAATTATTCACTTCATCTGTACAATCAATATCGGTACAGTTGCGCACAGAAACTGGAAGACTAGTGCCCTTTGCAGGAACTGGTAAAGTTGTGTTGACTCTAAAATTCAAGCGCTTTGATTGAAAACCAATGGAACAATATTATGCAAAGCAAGCTTCACTTCCTCATTTCTCTGGACACTACCGACAACGCGGCAGTGGATTTGGCGCTTTGGCTGCTGGTATTGGTCGTGTTGCTATACCGTTTGCACGACGGGTTATTCTACCGGCTGCGAAAAAACTGGGCAGAGAACTTTTGATGAGTGCAGCGTCAGAACTAATTGATGTCGCTATGAAAAAGAAGTCTCCTAAATAAGCATTGAAAAACACTGTCACAATAACTGCAAGAAAAGAACTCGGTGGTGGTAGACGACGTCGTCGAAAGACACCAATGAATGGATTACGAAGAAGAAGGTCAGTAGGAGCTCGAAAAAGAAAAACAACCATTCGAAGAAAAACCAGACCAGTGAGAAGTCGAGCAGATTTTTTCTCAAACATAAAAAATGATCGCTAATTTGTTACCCAATGAAGCTATCCATAGCTCTCTGGATTTGTTTGAAAAACAACCTCTTTTGATTACTTTTGAAAACGCTTTTGATCAAAAAATTGGACCTGTCTATTCACCTAATGGACCAATGCTTGAATTTGAAATCACCGGTGACCGTTGACCTGCAAAAAATTTATTTGGAAATACGATGCAAAGTAACGCAATCAAATGGAGCTGATCTGCGATACGACAACACTGATCCTACTGTGTCTGATTCACCGTTCCTCGTAAACAACTCCCTGTATTCCCTTTTCTCTGACTGTACCCTCTCTGCTAATGGACTCAAAATCTCAAATGCCAATAGTAATTTTGCGCATAAAAGCTTTATTGGAACAGAATTTTCTAACAGCAAAGGAGCCAAGGACTCATGGCTTAAGTGTCAGGGATATCGTTTTGAAAACAATCCCGCTGCAATAGATGCAGCTGATTTCACATCTCAACGAGAACTGGTCCGTGAATCGAGGGAAATTTGGTTCTATGGACCCGCTGGAGTCGATTTTTTCACAAGTGACAAGCATTTGTTGAGCGGTGTTACCCTCAGACTTTCCTACAGACGTTCTCATGAAGACTTTCTCATTATATCGGAAGATGCTGCCAAGCATTACAAGCTGCAAATACTCGAAGCGAACCTATATGTTAGAAAAATGACTGTGACTGACCATGTGCTCTCTGCCATTGAATCAACTTTGCTCAAAACTCCTGCGAACTACCCATATCAAGAAGAAATTACAAAAACATTTCTTGCAACATCTGGTCAGCGCAGCTGGCAACAGGAAGATATTTTTGCTCGTGAACCGGTGAGACAAATTATCATAGCATTGAACACAAATAATGCATTTCTAGGAACAAACCGAACGAATCCTTTTCATTATCAAAAATTTGGATTGGAGCAAATTACTTTGAGACGAAATGGTTTACCAATAGCAAGTACACCAATCAGTACACAAGATCATAAACGTCTCTTCTTCAACACGCTATCAGCGCTGGGTTTGTTGCACTGCGGGCTGGGAATCACTCTGGATAACTACCAACAGCACTTTATTATGTGTTTTGATCTCACTAGCACACAGCAGGCAGCTCATGACTTCTTGCATCCAGAAATTACTAACTGCTCTGTTTCACTCGATCTTCAATTCTCAAACGCTTTGACAGCAAACCTGGAAATTTTTGTTTGGGGTATACGCTCATCCAATGTATTTATTACCTCCGACCGCAAAGTTACAAAGAACGTCCTTCCCATTTCGACTGTCTGAAAATGGATAAAATCCAGTTGCAGGACCTCATTCAGAATTGTAAACATCTGAAATATAAGTTTTTTGGAGTATTTGCAGCCGACAATTTTCCACCTCACATCCCAAACAACATCTTTATGATTGTGAACACTTCAAAATCAGATTCTCCGGGGACACATTGGATTGTGATATGCAACAGAAGAAATGTTTTATACTTCGCTGATCCTCTCGGTCTTCCTCTCTGGCAGTACACCAATCTGTATAAACGATTGAACGAGAATTTTCATCAAGTGACTGAATTGATGACAAACTTTCCCATGCAAGACTCAAACTCTACCATGTGCGGTTCTTTTTGTATTTATATTGCACATTTGATTTTTGATAAAAACTTTAATGGTGATGCTTCTGATTTTGTTTACATAAGTGATCATGTTTTGAAACGTTTCCTAACTCACATGCTTACCCATTAACTAACCATTTAATATTGTTGATATATACATTTTACAATTCAATTTTGAACAATTCATTCTTTTAGTAATTGAAATTTTACCCAATTGTTAACTGAATAGCAGTAATTCGAGAAGTTAAGCTTTTTATCAAAGTGAGAAAAAAAGTGCGAAATCGATCTATGGGGGGATATCACCATACCAGCAACTGTTGCCTCCTTTCAGTACAATTTCCGGACGGGTTTCGAAACGCCGCCTTTCGGCTGAGAGTCGAGCGCCATGCGTTTTCCTCTACTCGGACCCCAAGAAATTTTGTTCCACTTCAATTTTATAGTAACAAGTTAGGTACAAGTCTTAGAAAAGATTGCAGCAAAATTAATGGGCACTTTTGGCTTTCATCAGTGTTCTCGTTTTTCAAGATCTTTAGCCACTTCAACCTTTTAGCTCTTTCAATCTTTCTATAAAACCAAAGCTTTTGTCATAGATTTCAGACGTTTATTTTTCAGTCTCCTGTAGACACGGAAAATGGAAATGTCGAAATTTTCAAGCCAATTTCATTATTTTAGAGTTTTCAGTGTTTCGTAATTTTTCCTTATTTTTTAGCTTCATTTGGCTTAAAGTAATTTTTCATTCTTATTTTGGTCAAATTGATTTTTGCCTAAATAGAGGTGGCGGCCGCCGCACTTGACGAGTTTTCCTTTCTTCGAGATTCAGCAATAAAACATGCATTTTTGAAGGAAATCGGTCACCGCAGGCAACAGTTAAGCTACGCTGCCAAAATCTTGTGCTTTCCTATATACCATATAGTTTGGTCGCATATAATAGGTATATAACGCCATTTTACATGTAAACAAATCAATACCCCAAACTTTAGAAGGGAAAACATGCACCGACCAAAACCTAATTCCATTCCCGTTTCCACAACGTTCAGTGGGAATACTCAATAATATACCGAAGTTTTACATGAGGACTATTAGGTATAAAACTATACATGGTGACAATTAGGATTATTACATAGTGACCATTAGGTATAAAATTATACATGGTGACAATTAGGATTATTACATGGTGACCATTGCTGATCATTTAATACATGGTGACCATTATGATTTATACCTAATGGTCATCCATGTATGACAACCCCCCCCCCCCCCGATCCTAACGCACTATATGCATACTACTGACTTACTTAAGCGGTGAGAC
>NW_026970745.1:0-1000 GCF_963678635.1 Symsagittifera roscoffensis | reverse complement strand
ACGAACACCTTCGTAACCGAATATCCGCTGAAGACCAGATACACATGGCTCAAATTTGTTTAAAGTCAAACTTTTATGTACAATAGTTAATAGGATCAAAGATTAGACAAAGCATGATCCTGGACTGTACTGAACAAAACATATTAAGGCTATTTTATTTATAGTTCATGGTATTTAACACAGAAGCAACGCACCTGCAAACACGTATTTTATTCATTTCGTTTTTTATCTTGTCCCGTTTAACTCAAGTATTTCTCTCCGTTATTTCATGCTAGTGAATTTTGAAGTTCTTGTAAAGTTTTTGATTGATTCCCCTTATGAACGCATGTTTTGTTTATATAAACTTTGTTACGGAGAATTTCTAGTCATCAAAAGACAATAATTGAAACCAAACAATCATGATTGGATCAGTAGAGATCATACAATTGTTCCAATTAAAATCCTAAATCATTTAAAATTTGGTTTGAAAGCGTATCAGAGAAGAATTGTCTTTTTACTAACGGAAATTATTTTCTGATTCAGCGGGTACAGTCAAACTAATGGTAATCAAAGGGCTGGATTTACTGGTCTCTCCGTGACAATTGCTGTTCAAGTGGATTTGTGAGTGCGTTCCTCCATCGGATAATCAATTTGGATCTCTCCAGGAAATTGAGAGGCTAGAGTCGGCCTGGGGAATGGAGCCACCAACTCCGCCTCCTATTACTTCCTTTGCAGATACTTCGACTCCTATTACTTCGCCTCCAGTAAGTCCTTGATGCAGTGAGCAGACATCCAAAAACGGATGAGGAGACACCTAAATTGCACCCAAAGAAACAAGTTTGACCAGAGTGGAACAATCTCTGCTAGACTTGGAGCCTATGTGAAAGACTTTGAAGTCTCTTTTGCGTTTTGAGCTGCTTCGTTGTGACAGTTGAGTTGCATTTTATTATCTGGTTTCATAACTTTTTGTGATTGTCGGAAATTTCAAACAGCAAAAATTTTCAAATTCTTGATAAAAAAA
>NW_026970744.1:0-16701 GCF_963678635.1 Symsagittifera roscoffensis | reverse complement strand
CCTCGCTTTTAGCCGCCTAGTCAAGATTGTTCGTTATCATTTTGTATTGGGGAAGACAATACAATATGTTCCCCTGTTTGCAAAATGGCAAAAAACAAACTGTCGGGTTATTTTACCGAACTCAGAAGAGTGAGCGATGACAAATTGTTTAGGGATTAACGACATAAATTTAGCATAACACTAGAAGTGGATTTTGATAGTTCTGAAAAAAATAGAAAAATAAAATTTTTTCAAATTTGGCTAAATTTCGAGAAATTTCATCTTAGTGTTTTTTTCAAGTTTTTTAATTGACAAAACAAGGGAGTTAAATTCAAAAAAAGTAAATCAGCCAAAAATTATGCTAGAAAAAATGATGAAAAATAAAAACTTTTAATCTTGGTTTAACCAACTAGTTTTTTATTAGCCGAATAATCTATTCGCTTTAATTAATATAAATTTACTATTATTTACAAAAATTGAGTGAAATTATTCTCATAAAGTTTTTTAAGGGAAAAAGTTTTTTTTGGACAAAACTATCTGAATGGAACATTAAAAATGCATAAGAAAAAGTATGTTTCAGCAGAAATCTTACTCTAATAGCTACTTCAACTGAAGGGCACTAGATCTACGCCCAGATTAATTTTTAGCTTAACAAGATTTAAGAACCAAAACAACAAAACAATAAGAACTCAACAACAGAGTCAAACATTGATTCAATAATATTTTTCGTGGCTAACTTTAATTCAACTAAGCCACGCAGAAAAACATTGTTTCGTTCTTAGCAATGCCCTCTTGGCAATTTATAGCGTTACAACGACTACCGCAAAATTTGCCTTAAAGTTCACAGTCAGTTTCGCGTGTTGTTCTTCAAGAGAAACGCATTCAGTCATCAGATCTTTGACTTAATCCAATTTCTCCGAGGGTCATTTTTCCTTATAAGGATATAAATCAGATGGAGATGGGTAGAAGTCTGCATCTTTGTTTCAGCTTTTTGCGACAAAAAAATCTGTTGTTTCCAGACTTTTACAAAAGATAAACTAGTGTTTCCAGACTTTCGTGAAAAAAAAACCGATGTTTCTAGAATTTATGGAAATAAAATTGATGTTTCCAGAGTTTTGCGGGAAAAAAGTTGGTGTTTCCAGACTTTCGCGACCAAACAAAAGCAACACCGAGGTTCACGAGGAGAACTGACACAACGCTACACTTTTTGTATAAAAACCGCAGATAAATGTGTTTCAATTTCTCAGTTCATTTTTACAAAATGATAGCTGTTTTAATTTTGGCAGTTCATTCTGATAGAAATTTCATCAACGGCAGGTTTGGCATGTTCTAAAAAATCGAACGCTTTTTAAAAAATCTAGCTTAGAAAAATGAAGTTTCTGTTCCAAGCTATGTTTAAAATCAAAATATAGGAGCTCATGTATATAATTATGATAAAAAAAAACACGGTTGGAACCATGTGCGGATCATCAGTGCTGAATCAAAAAAGAATAGTCACGACAGTGTTTTGGGTCGAGCAAAAATTCAAAACATACCTCTAGCACGGTCTGAGCATACCGTGAGCGGGGTTGAGCATACCGTGAGAACGGTTGAGCACAATCAAAACACACCTCGAGCACGCTCAAATATATTTCGACCACAGAGGTCGAAGTCATAAAGGAAACTTACTTAAAAATATCAACATAAATTTTTTATCATTTTCGACTTGAAGTTTTTTTTGAAAAATTTCGGATTATACCTTGATTGGGCCGAGGGCCGTCGAGCACTTAGTTTCAGTCGAGCATGGACAAAACATACTTACTTTCGGTCGAGCACGGTCGAAAATTACCAAAATTTAGTCGAGGCGTTTGAAACATACTCAATTTTGGTCGAGACGGTCGAAACTTAAAGTGAGCACCTAGACCCTGGAAGACTGCTCATATCAGGGGTAAGATCCAATGTTACGAGTACAAATTATTAGGTCTCGAATCGCTTTTAGTATATGAATCATAGTTGAACTACAAATTTTAGGCTGATAATACCAAAGTAATGAAATTTAAGTTGTTTATGGAATTAATAAGACCAATTAGCTTGTCTCAATTCAATTGGGAACTATTAAGAGATCGGATAAATTTTGCCGCCTATTAAAACAGACTATCAAAGTGTTATTACAGCAACAAAGGCAAACTTTAGCAGGTGCATGCATTCTTTCTTGGCAATCAGAATGCTTCCGAATCGATGCCCCTTCGCAGCCAACTTTCTTAAAAGTATTCTGAATAAGAAAAACAGCTCGCGCATATTTATTCTTCACTTTTTTCCAAAAACGGAACAACAAAACATCTGAACACAGAAAAACTGAAAATGGTACACAATAGCTTGTAGAATGTTCTTTTCTGAATTCAAATGACATTGTTCAGATATTGAAACTTGAAAGTTTTTTAAACCGAAATCTGCATCAAAAAATTATCGATGAATTCAATGTAAAGTTGAAGCTTTTCATTACACTGATTTTTTTCCCAAGTACCGGATTTTTTTTTTGCGTTTTTCTAATTTTCCATCATTTCAGTAAACGTTTAGTTAATTTTTAGAGATGGTTCAATCATTTTTTTTGCAAATACGTTGAAAGACAGAAACAATCTTCAGGGTTTGCAAGTGAATACTAGCAATGATATTCTTCTCTCTTATTAGAACTTTCAAACGAGGTCCTGTTTTATGAGTGTTATAGCTTAACAAAATCGTTTTCAGCCTCACAAATCCACGGCTGATCCAAGCACATAACATTTGTTTTGAACCACTCGAAAGTTAAAAAGTCTCCGGGGTTTTCGTATGGAATATCAGGCGACCAGGAATCTCCAATTTTCAGACGATATGGTTTACCGGGTCTGTGCTGGCCCAGTCTGTCTTCTGTACGGGGAATTCTCTTCAGCTCACCCTGGCCAAATCCCAGTTTGATAATAACGTTTACATCACACTCATGCATATAAAAAGCCCATACTTGATTCAAATTTTTGTTCTGAACGGTATAGTTAGTTAGTTTTGAAATATATTGCAGGGGTGTTACTTTTAGTGGATTGAATCCATGTTTGTAATAGCTGAATTGTTGTCCCAAACAACAACCAGAACGTTCAACGAAAAAATTATGTCGCAGATACATTGGCTGGAAAGCATCGTGTGAAGCAATCGCTGCATTCTCCCCTATCTTTTCATATTTTTCGAAACTATCCAAACTGGTATGCATCACACCTACCTCAACCAAATTACTAAATTCAACAGCTTGTTCTAGATTTTCTACGTAAGTTTCAAACGCTGAAAGACAATATATGTTGCTTCCTTCTTTGCAGATTGGCCAAAAGACTTTGGTGGGTGTTTCAATTGGTATCCGAAAAGTAATTGATGACCAATTGGTGTTTTTGCAGGGATAAATGACAAAATCTGCTTGATTGCTAACCAGCAAAATCACAATAATAAAATAAGTAAAGAAAAACTTCATTCGTGCTGTATCAATAATCAAAGTATGCAACGGTCATTAACAGTAATTATTTTTATAATCGAGCAACCTTCAGATATCTTGTTTGCAGGTCTAATCATACGTATCATTAAATAAATGGGCAAAATTTTGAAATAGAATTTGCTGAAACTATCTACATTTTTGAAGCGATGAAGTTTACGGGTTCAAAGGCCGAAAAGTTAAACAAATCGGCGGACTCTTTAATAATTTCAACTGTAGTGCTTTACAAAACATAACATAAAAGAACTAAGACGTACCAAAAATTAAGGAGAACAATATATTCAGTGTTTTTCGGGGGGGTTTCAGCGGGAGGATTCGTTTTTTTAAAAAATGCAATATCAGACTGTTTTTGAAGCCAAACAAATACCCCTCTAGAGCTCTACTGGAAATTGAAGATTGATCAATCAAAAATTCTGACGTTGAAAAGCACTAATTTTTTTTTAGAAGGAAGGTTTCTAAAACATTGGAGAGAAAGCCCGCCGCACTTTTCCACTACTTGCTTGAGCAACCGCATTACGAGGCCAAACTGTGCACTTGATAGGCGCACACCTAGATTTTCTACGTAAGTTTCAAACGCTGAAAGACAATATATGTTGCTTCCTTCTTTGCAGATTGGCCAAAAGACTTTGGTGGGTGTTTCAATTGGTATCCGAAAAGTAATTGATGACCAATTGGTGTTTTTGCAGGGATAAATGACAAAATCTGCTTGATTGCTAACAAGCAAAATCACAATAATAAAATAAGTAAAGAAAAACTTCATTCGTGCTGTATCAATAATCAAAGTATGCAACGGTCATTAACAGTAATTATTTTTATAATCGAGCAACCTTCAGATATCTTGTTTGTAGGTCGAATCATACGAATCATTAAATAAATGGGCAAAATTTTGAAATAGAATTTGCTGAAACTATCTACATTTTTGAAGCGATGAAGTTTACGGGTTCAAAGGCCGAAAAGTTAAAAAAATCGGCGGACTCTTTAATAATTTCAAGTGTAGTGCTTTACAAAACATAACATAAAAAAAACTAACACGTACCAAAAATTAAGGAGAACAATATATTCAGTGTTTTTTGGGGGGGTTTCAGCGGGAGGGTTCGTTTTTTTAAAAAATGCAATATCAGACTGTTTTTGAAGCCAAACAAATACCCCTCTAGAGCTCTACTGGAAATTGAAGATTGATCAATCAAAAATTCTGACGTTGAAAAGCACTAATTTTTTTTAGAAGGAAGGTTTCTAAAACATTGGAGAGAAAGTCCGCCGCACTTTTCCACTACTTGCTTGAGCAACCGCATTACGAGGCCAAACTGTGCACTTGATAGGCGCACAACTTAGTGTCTGTAGGTCGGTGGTACCCAGCGACAAGTCTTCAAACATGTTCCAAAATATAAGTGGATTCCACTCACAAAATTTCCGTGGATTCAGCGAACAAATACTTGTTATCTAAAACTTTTCGGCACATTTGTTTTGTCTGGATTCCGCAAAATCTATGTGGATTTTGCAGATGTAAGAAGAATCTGAAAATTGTGTAAGCGTAGTCCGCAAATGTAGGTAAGTTCCGAAATTTTCTTCTTGTTCAGTACTGAAAGACAACTAACGAATATGGATAAAGGTTTGCGTTTTTAGTTCAGACTACCACAAGCGTTTTTTTGATATCAGTATACTTTGCGACCAAATAATAGAAGTTTCGAGGTTAGGGCGACAGAAAAATTTCTATGATTGTTTCATTAATCATGTTAAAGCAATCTTAGTTTTTTTGATTTTAACTTTTTTTTCAATAGCCACTTTCTAAATACAATCACAGAAAAGATTTGCAATTATATTTAAGAGCAGTCAAAAATCAAATTGATGGGAACATTCTAGAATTGTAGGTGAATGAAGCTCTTAAAATAGATAGCGCCTAATGTTAGCGCAGCTGACCGAAACGTATCAAACGTTGCCGTCTGCGGAAATTAAGCTTACGGTTCTTGCCAATGCTGTCAGGAGAAACAATAGCGCCACAGAAATCTTTATCTTAACTTTTGCTTTTGGTCTACGGGTTCTTTTTTCAAAAATTGGCCTCTAATTTTCAGTTCCAGTATTGCAAACACGTTTTCGGGAGTTAGATATTCGATACATATTTTTTGTATCTCTACATTTCTCTTGTTGGTAATAAAACTGTCTCTCACCAATTCTGCTTCTATCCTCACAAGCTGAATTTTTTTTGCTAATTCTGTCCGCGTCTTATCAGTTCCTCGGTGTTTGGTATTATTGAGCATTTCGTCTGTTTTTTTTGTCGCTGCGTAGCATCTTCGGAGGTTGTCTAGATTCGTGTTCTGGCGGGTTAATTACATCATCAATGTTCACTTAATCTTCTGCTATGATTTTAAGATTGAACTTTTCAGCCCAATTTTCCGCAGACTTAAGGTATTACATAAGTTGAGCAAAGAATTCTTATATAAGGTCCTAGTTAGACAACTAAGCAACGTTGAGACAGAATAAGTTGCGTAAAAGGTACTAACTAAGCCATTCTAATTGTTAAAAAATCAGGAAAAACACGAAGTTAGTATATCCGTTGGTTCAGAATAAGTTGCGTAAAAGGTACTGACTAAGCCATTCTAATTGTTAAAAAATCAGGAAAAACACGAAGTTAGTATATCCGTTGGTTCAGAATAAGTTGCGTAAAAGGTACTGACTAAGCCATTCTAATTGTTAAAAAATCAGGAAAAACACGAAGTTAGTATATCCCTTGGTTCAAAATAAGTTGCGTAAAAGGTACTGACTAAGCCATTCTAATTGTTAAAAAATCAGGAAAAACACGAAGTTAGTATATCCGTTGGTTCAGAATAAGTTGCGTAAAAGGTACTGACTAAGCCATTCTATTTCTCCTGAAGTGAAGATAAACAATGAACAAATAAGAATGAACAACCAAGCGAAGATCCTCGGCATCACTTTCGACACCATGCACACTTTCGGGGCCCATTGCAGAGACACTGCGAAGAAATGCTCTCATCGCAACAACGCCCTGAAAGCGCTTGCCGGCACTGACTGGGGAAGCGACAAGGAAACACTCCTCATGACCTACAAAGCCGTTGTTCGCTCTAAACTTGAGTACGGCGCCGCTGTGATAACGCCCACACTCTCCGAAAGCAACATCGAGAAACTACAGAAGGTCCAAAACAGCGCCCTGAGAACAATCACCGGATGCCACGCCATGACTCACATAGACCACCTTCACCAAGAAACATCCGTTCTACCAGTTAGACGACACCTCAGAATGCGAACGATACAACATCATCTCGCCAACCACTTGCCAGATCACCCAGGAAACCAACTCACGAAAGAACCCAAGAACCCACCAAGACTCATGAAAGAAACCCTCCAAACACGATATGAAGAAAGATACATTGAACCTCTACTCGACAGCAATAGACCTCTAACCGAAAAGAAGTACAGAAACCTGCTAAAAACGATCCACACAAATGAGGTACGCGACGCCTTACAAACATACGAATACCCAGCAGTCCTCGGACACAATCCACCAAAAATTGCCAAAGAAGAAACCGAATTACCAAGAACAACAAGAAGAACACTGGCACAGCTCAGATCCGGCTACTCAAAGTTCCTGAACTCGTACATGAACAGAATTGACCCGACAGTAAGCGAACTTTGCCCGGACTGCCAGCAAACAAGCCACACAACTATACACCTGTTCGACTGCATCGCAAATCCTACGAACTTAACCCCAGCCGATCTCTGGAAGCAACCGAAGAAGACAGCAATATTCCTGAAACTCCCCACAACCCTGGACCCAACAACGAGCGACGAATAGATCTCAGAAGGGCAACAACAACAACTAAGCCATTCTAATTGTTAAAAAATCAGGAAAAACACGAAGTTAGTATATCCGTTGGTTCAGAATAAGTTGCGTAAAAGGTACTGACTAAGCCAGTCTAATTGTTAAAAAATCAGGAAAAACACGAAGTTAGTATATCCGTTGGTTCAGAATAAGTTGCGTAAAAAGTACTGACTAAGCCATTCTAATTGTTAAAAAATCAGGAAAAACACGAAGTTAGTATATCCGTTGGTTCAGAATAAGTTGCGTAAAAGGTACTGACTAAGCCATTCTAATTGTTAAAAAATCAGGGAAAACACGAAGTTAGTATATAAGTTGAGTAATCGAACGGTCCATTAAGTAAGATTAAGCTAACCAAGTGAGCAATGGTGTGGTGCTAATTAAGATAAAAGAGAAGCATTTCAATGATGTTGTAGATGTTGTGTATCATAATTGCAAGAGCTCAACACAAGATTGACAAGACTTCTCAGTTTCATTTTTTTGCATTCTGTGATTTTTTGCTGATTTTACGTTCCATTGAAAGTCTATTGGCCGCATCTTACAGGATCACTTCATGTGTTGGAAACCATTGATTGCGCTCCACTTCTTTCTTCAAGCTAAATGAATTTTGAGCTAATTTTATGCAAGTTTAGCTAATTATGTGCGGGTCAAGCGTTAATTTCCTTCATTGATTTCTTTTTTGAGGGTTTTAATTTGGTAGAGGTTTTCTATCTTTTACAAAAAAAAACAGATGACCCAGCAACTAAGTTTTCATGGGAATGCGATATAATTCTTTTACGCGCGGGTCAAGCTATTTGAACCCTAAATACACAGAAACAAAGAAATTATTGCCCAAACGCAGCCGTTGTTACAAGCTTGTTTTTTTTCAAAATTCAACAAAAAGCTCATTTTGAAAAATATCCTACAAAAATTACATACTAGTTACAAAGAAATTGTTTTAGAGAAGTCTAACCTGTACTTCGAATTAAGTGTACACTCACTCAGCAGGTGTTCATACCTACAGTTTACGTACTTTGAGCATGTATCTAATCTTACTTACTTTTTTCATACACATTCCATTGAAATAATTATTAAAGTACCAGCACTCAGTAAAAAGAGAAAGTAATCGATTATATTATAATTATAATCGTACTTTTAGCAAAATTATAATTAATTATAAGCGCCAATTTTTGATGTTAAAAGTTTTATAATCCATTATAATGATAACATTTTTGGAGACAATTTAATAATTAATATTCAATTATAACTGATAAAAAATTTTCTGAAAAACTCTTATATTCTCTTTTAATCTCAAGCAAATTTTATCTCTTATACTCTCAAGCGTTTTTTTGGCGCGCGCTCCCCCTTAAAATTAGTTTTTTTTGGCGCCATAGGCCAAAGGGTCTGTCACCAAATATGGATATCTCAAAATAGTACAAAGGGGGAACCCTTTGGGTAGGCAGGGGGTAAAATCCCTGAAAAAAGACGACCGCCCCCGCCCACCCTAAATCCGTTCTTGCATTTAACAGAAAGAAACTAAACAGTAAACAGTAAGAAAAGAAACCAACTGAAAAGCACACAAAACAAAACAAAAATAAAACGAAATGAAGCGATGATGTTTTTTGAAAAAAAAAATGGATTATATTCAATTAAAATGGATTATAATACAATAAATGTTAGAAATAAATTTCTCAAAAAGTAATCGATTATAAACGATTATAATGGAGTTTTTTGTTTCGAAAAAAAGTAACATTTTAATCCATTTTTAATCGATCATAATCTCTGTTTTTTTGAAATTTTTGGAGACTGACAATAGAAGTCCTTTATAATCTATTATTTTTTTCTTTTTTACTGAGTGCGGATACGTAAAATAGAGAGGGTTTTAAATACTCAACTTACATAGATTTGACTTGCAACGAGCGCCATTGATCAAAATCGATCATTCGGTCATTTTATAGTCACTCATTATAAAATTACAAAAAAAAACAATTGATTATAACCCAATAAAAATGCTTTTCGTCCTAGTGTTTTCTATGTCCATATAATCTATTATAATCGATTATTTCCAATCAAAATGGATCAAATACCAACTTTTTCTGTTAAAATAATCAGTTATACTCAATTATACACGATTCATAAAGGTCTTTTTGAGACGTTATTGATAAAATTTACAAAACAGTTTTACATTATCTCTTTTTCTATTTAGAGCAGTTGCTACGTATTGTGTTTCATAATGTTAACAATTCACTTTAGATTTTGTTTGATTCGTATTCTCTCAACTTTCTTCAGTCCTCAGTTCATTGCCGGCAGCATAAGATTTTGTTCAATTTCTTCACCACTATAGCGCGACCCCCCCCCCCCCGTCCCACCCATCGTAAACTCAATATCTTTTACCGCCCCCTCCTGTTAAAGCCTGCCCACGTTAGTTGAACCCCTTAGCTTTTTCCTTTCACCCACCTGAAAGTTTTTACATGTTAATTTTTTTTTCACTTTTCCCAGTTGCTATGAAAATTGAGAAACATACATACTTGATCGTCTTAAGTTTTCTTGTAAGATGATTCGTGAAACTGATGATTTGTGGGGGTGCTGATTTTTTGGTTACCTGGGAAAATGGTGGTACAATGAGGGGCACATTTTAGAAAGCGGAAGGAGACAAGGTTGTAAACTGGGGAGATGAGGATGGTGGAACCTGATCTAAACTACATTTTATGATGGGAAAAATTAAATACTTTACAGTGGTAAAATATCTAATTTATCCAATCATAAAATGTAGTTTAGATCAGGTTCCACCCATCCGGGTTTTACAGAGTTTTTTAGAATAGTCTTTCTGCAATTCAAAGGATGGATGATGGACGTTGGTATTTGGCGAACATCATAATTCTTCTGGGTTCTCTTGTTAGAGAAGTTCCAGGTTCAATCGCTGTGTCTTCTCATGACAACGACTGGGTTTTCGCAACAAACTCAAATCTGATTTCAGAATGGTTGGCTATGACAGGTTTTTCTGTTCCATGTAGAGAACTTCTTTTTACCTCTGAAATATTTTGAACTTTCATTTTTCAAAATAACATGCTGACAAACAAGCAACGATTCTAGTTCAAAATTAGCCAATAGGATTCATCCAATCCGTCACCTTCTCTAACTCTAACACAAACCAACTAGACGAACGATATTAAACTCCAGGCATATCTATAACTATAACTTTGCGACCTCCAGGTCAAAAATAAGCAAACCACTCCAACTTGACAACTAAAATAAATATCACCATAATATCATAACCCTCCCTTATCTAATAACCCAAAGATCAACAATATTTCCCCAATTCCGATCTCAAATAGCCCCTAAACATCCACACGAATTTCCTTTCAAGATAACCCATATACCTTTGAAGAACGACACGCTCGCTTATCTGAACCACTAGAACCAGTTCAACGACAAGCACCTCTAAGCGAACCAACATATAACTTATACCCAACACTACCACAAGAATTAAGTAGAATACGAAATCCTAGTCAAAACCAAAATACAGTCGAAATAAATAGACAAATTATACATCCTCGACGAAACAGAAATTTTCAAACTCCCCGAGTTCATTTTGATATACCCCAATCCCCATCACAAAGTACTCCAGAAAACCCCATCGGTATATTACCAGAAACCCCTACGCTTCTTTCACAACGTAGCACCTCAAGCCTACCTCAGATTACTTAGGTTCAACACCAACATCTGAACAAATACGTGAAAATCCCTCTAACCCTACAAACCAAACATCACGACTACCATATTGGACAACACATTCATTCACGCAAGGTGAACCAAATTTAATCAATGATCCAATAGATATTTCTACGGATACAACAACATCCTCATCACTACCAGAAACATCATCACTACCATCAACACCATCAATAAGCCAGATTTCACCACCGCCTTTTAACTTAAATTTCCCAAATAACCTCGACGCTAGATATCGAGAACAATCATCAACAAATATTCCTTTAAGACTAGACTGGAATACATTCACAGCACCTCCACCATTATTTGGACAACACCCAGAAAGTAACCGACTCCACAACTGGGCACTAAATAGACTACAATATAGACAAGACATTCACGAAGACATTCGTGATCATAACATCCAAATACTCCAACAAAATAGTCTACAATTAAAATTTGAAATCACGGTTAAATTAAACAACAATACTCAACATCCCTATCCATTAAACCCACCAAATATAACAGCTCAATCCCTACCACCACCATTAATAACAACTGAAGTGATATACAAATACGACAGATATACCAAAAAGACAATTGGTTACATCACATTTTATAACCCATACTCAGGATTGTCATACACATGTATATTCTAAAAATTTTAATTTTTCTCCAACTCCTTTTTCTAATAACCTCCAATGAAAACATAAAACCTTCCCCCCGCACAGGATCCCAAGATTTATTAGTAACACATTACGATTGTGAAGAAAACGAACAAAAAACACTACACAAATATGCAATAAATCAAGTATCACAATGCGAAACAGAACCACAAGCTATAGAAACAACAAATGTAATAGCGACACTTTATTCAAAAGCCTGAGCAACAACAGTTATAGGATATAAATTCACAGCAACATTTTCTGAAAAGAAAGTACATTGTTCACAAGTCTCAAATGGAAATAAAAACCGACTTGACCACGAATCATTCTACCAGAGTAATATCGAACGACTTTTACATCTCAATCCCGAAGATTGTAAAAAGAGTTACTAAGACTAAATATCACAAGAAATAAAAACACAGATAGAAAATTAGTATATTTCCAAGTTTTTGCAGATTCTGTACATCAAGCAGAACTTGAAAGATATCAAGGACTTATAAAATTAGATGAAAAATACCCATACAACGGCGCACACGGAAGATTAACTTATGACATACACGATAAACACTGGATACCACACATTGGTATAAATGACCCATCAAACTGCAAAGCAGACACAAAAAATAAAGGATATCAAGAAATCATGTTTTTCGATTGGAAAATACAACTCGAAAAAATACAACTCACACGCGATTTAACTGACAACACCATGATCTATCAAGGAATTAGATTACCCTGTAAAAACGATCAAGGCTATTGTGATCCTACAACACGAATACAAGCAACAATTGTTTGGTTCCCCGAAGACACATGTACAACATTTCAAGTAGCAAAAATACACGCTCGTATGATAAAATTTCACGAAAAATATTTTATACAATCAATTCCATATGAACAAGTCCATCCATCACGAAGACAAAGTTCTAATTTTAGAAACATACACAATATAGAAAATAAATTGACACGTTTTCAAATATATCAAGAAACAGAACTTGCATGTAAATACAGAAATCCACTTCACAAAACACAATACTCCGAGATATTAGTCGAATACGAAAAAGGATTCGACATGACCACTGGAAAAATAAAAATCGACCCATACGCCACAAGTCACCCTATAAACGAAGGAACATCATATATACCAGTTGATTTTCAAAAAAGTAAAAGTCAACCTGGTGGACATCTAAAACCCCATGACACTAGAAGCACACGTTTACAAGAACTATCACTAATGAATAGTACATATTTCGGTAATATCCACTATGATATTCACCTAGATATGAAATTAGACTACACAATTAGCCGCATTTTTCAAGAAATGTCACTCGCTGAATTAGAAACACTTCACCAATTATGCGAATTAGAAAGGACACAAATCCTACAATCACTTGCACTAGCAGTATTAAAAATACCCTACGCAGGATATTTACTATCAGGAAATAGATCAAATTTTTTAGACTACGAAGGAAACACTTTATGGTTTTATACCTGTACCAAAAAAGTATCACCACTATATGTTTTTGAAGATAAACGATGCTATAAAAGAATCCCAATCTTTTATAAGAATAAAGTACATTTCGTTGACACACTTTCAAGACGAACCTATTTTTGGGATACCGCAGTCCCATGTGGATCAGAAAATAGCCACAATGTAGTTCAACTGAACCCTGATGAAGATAAATATTACCTTCTTACCCCATATCCCACATTAATGCAATCACTCAAAAAATTTTCACCTGAAAGCATAAGAGCTATTGCTCAAAACCCAAATATTGACCTACAATCAATTGGAATATATTCAAAATCCGATATCCAACATCACATTAGAACACAACAATTCCAAGAGTTATTAACACAAATGGACACTATACAAAGACAATCAATTGACCAAAACTTACGCAAACTTGCCGAAACCGCAGGATTTGCAGATATTTATACACAAGACTATAGCGGATATTTTAAAGACATTAAAGACTATATATATCTAAACAGTGAAAAATACAGACCACAAGATATTTCACCTATAAATATTTTTAGTTTTGTTACACTAAAAAATGAAATTCTCGATTTTCTAGGATGGCCCTACTACATCTTAGAAAAATTGACTATTTTATACGCAATGTTTAACTTTATAGGATTTCTTTTTTCGCTTTTAAAAGGAATCTATAATACATGCGCTATACACACACACGTAAATAGACAAGCAAGTGTAGCACGCATACTATTTGCAGGTTTTTTTGGAATTTTTTCATCATCAATAAACAAAATTCTTTTAGACGCACAAATAAAAGAATACAACACAAAAATAGCAACAAGACAGAACACATACGACGAAGAACATAACAATGTAGACATAACGCCTACAGCACCAGAGTTACCACCCCTACCACATAGCCATCCACTATCACTAGTCCCACGAAATTTTCGAAATTTAGCAATAACACATAATCCAAATTTTAGACCAACCATATCACAAAGTCCCATTCAACATATAATGACACACCATCCCCACTAGATGAAAATACATATGAACAAATTATAGAACAACCCCATACCACCGCTTTTCAGTCTCAAAATAATAATTTTTTTAGCCCACGATGAGCCGACAACTTGGATCCCTACACCGCTCAAATTCCCACCCAACCAACCTCAACACTCCAATTACAATAATTCCACTTTTTGCTTTCCCGCCACCCGATTTCCCAACCGATAATGTAACATCCGGCATGAATTCAGACACTAACTCACATATCTCAGTTTTATACTCCATTTCACAACTCAATAACCCAAATATTGAAACCCCTGATGAGTTTGCAGACTCTGAACCATCTCCATCCAATAATTTTCAAACCAACCCCTCAGTTTTTTCAAAACCCCCTTTTCAACCCATCCCGCCAAATAACCCACTCCCATCCATTTCTACACCCTCTTATGCTTCAGAAGTCACCCCAACCTACTCTTCATTTCATTCAGACCGATCATCCAATTCTCCAGATACGCCCCAAATCTCCCAGGAACTAGATAATTTTATCACCCTACAACAACAACCCTTCCACCTTGAAAACCCCACTATAAATCAGATTTCATCCACAATAGAATCATCAAACCCACCTACCCCTACACCCTCTTCAGCTTATACCGCATCATTAGCACCATCATCCACATCCACCGAATCATCAAATAGCACTAATAGAGCTTATCGCACTTTCAAAAGAAAATTCCCGAACCATCCATTTCCAACAAAACCAGGAACAGCCCGTGAATATATTAATCATCCAAATCACACTAACACGAAAGATTTTTTAGCAATCACCCTACCTTCATTTCCACAATATACTTTGAATACTCCTAACAACACTAACGACACACGTAGTTTTGTAGATAAACAAGTTTTAATGCCTACACTTCATTGGACATCATATTATCATTTCATTAACCCCCTTTGCCTACCTTTATCTAATACTCACATCGATATAGAAAGAAATAAAGATATGCTATAACGACTCAACACACCCCTAACACATAGACAATTTACTTATATAGGATATAAAAAGTCACTAGGATATAGCAGTAAAATTGAAATTCTATGTAATAAATTGATAAGACGAAAATGCAGTACTAACCTTTTGATATTTTCATTCACTCGCACAAGAATTCTATCCAAACTCGCACAGCTCGCCCACGAAGAATTGTTTAAATAATGAATTTCAGTTTCAAGCTTTCATACTCAACAACTCTAACAAACGATAACAAGTTTCAAACTTTCCTTTAACCCGGTTGGAAAGGAATTATATACTAAACAAAACTAACCAACGCAGCTTACTAAACACCACAACACATAGAATAACAGCATGACTAAGAAAAGGAAACCAACGGTCCCCAAAACGGATTAACCCAGTTTAAAACTGGATAATTTATTCTTTTGAAGACTATTATAAAGTCTAAGAAAGAAATAATAAAACACAAAAAAGTCGAAAGACAAACCCATACCAAAAACAATTTGATTTTTGAAAAAAGGACACAACCAACGAAACATAAGAAAAACCACTATAAACCCAACATAAAAAGTTATCACATAACAGGAGCTCTCACAAAAACCGCACGAAATCATACTCCCACTCCTGGCCTAACCCACCAGAGAGGACATCCTGAGCATGCTCTATAGCCGGCCTAACCCACCACGCTACATCCACGCTTTGTGACCATACTTCTATTTTTAATAAGAGGTACTCAAGGGTGAGTAACTATTCAAAATAACCGAACTAAAACAAAAAGCTTTTGTGAAAACAACTAACCAAAATCATAATTAAAACACCAAACTAATAAAAATTTTATAAAATGTAAACTACACCTTGCAGTATATAGATCAGCATACAACACCAAAGACGAACATCCAAAGACAAAATGACCCCACTACACTCGAAAAAGAATGGCCAACCACAATCAATATGCCGCCCACAATCACAACTCAAAGGATTTGGAGTACGACTTGACTTCGCAGAAAAGGACTTCATTGAACTAGAACAATGACCACCTCGATGTTCAAGTATACGTACAGATCCGAGTAACCAGGCATCCCCTCCACGCACAATCTCCACGCCATTCCCAGACAAGGTCAACCCAAAAGAAGTGCTCTACATGGAACAGAAAAACCTGTCATAGCCAACCATTCTGAAATCAGATTTGAGTTTGTTGCGAAAACCCAGTCGTTGTCATGAGAAGACACAGCGATTGAACCTGGAACTTCTCTAACAAGAGAACCCAGAAGAATTATGATGTTCGCCAAATACCAACGTCCATCATCCATCCTTTGAATTGCAGAAAGACTATTCTAAAAAACTCTGTAAAACCCGGATGGGTGGAACCTGATCTAAACTACATTTTATGATTGGATAAATTAGATATTTTACCACTGTAAAGTATTTAATATTAACCAATCATGATCCATCTAACTAACAACCCACTTATTTGTAAGTGCTGGAATTACTTGTAATTTCAGCACCAGAGAGATTTGAATTTAACTTAGAATTTAGTTGCCTCTCCTAAGG
>NW_026970743.1:0-38032 GCF_963678635.1 Symsagittifera roscoffensis | reverse complement strand
TGGAACTAATTTTAAGAATTATTCAGTTTAGTAAAAAGGCTTGGGAAAATCGACTCGATCGACTTGTACTCGCACAATTTATTGTTACAATCTCGAGTTGAGGTGGTGATTTTTGTAACATTAAATAATACGCGTCGACATTTAAACCCGTTTTCGACCAAATTGCATGGAACGACCAATTATTTGACTCGAACAGAGTCGATACATTAGTCGACCATAATCAATCAGCGTCCAAGAAAATCGATACTAGAGTCGAACAGATTAGCACATGAGAAAAAACAATTTTTTAGCTTGTTTTTTTTTGGGACACTGATACAGAAAAATGTGAAACTATAGAAACATTTTTGCTTCAAGTTAATACAAAATTCTACAACAAGATCATCACTGACTGACTAACTATATTTTTAGATTTCAATTAAGTTTTTTATTTATATCAAGGTTTTGAAAGTTTCTATAGCAATGGAATATAAATAATTGTTGAACCTCAAAAAAGCAGCACTTGTTTGTTGACCGTGAATTTATTTTGACGGGTGCTTTCATCAATGAGGCATACAAATCGAATAGTATACCTGGGCGACATTTGAAAAACGCATCATCATGAAACTTGCTGAAACTTTTTTTAAAATTGAAGATAGTTGAAGAAACTGCGAGATCATACAGACTACCGCTTTTGAAGCAAAATTTATTCGATTTCAGCAGCTAATTTATACTTGATTTTTTTTTTGGTTTTGAAAGTTTTTGTAAGTTTGAAAGAAAATTATGCCTGAAAGTAATCTGGAAAACCAAGTTTTGATCCAAGAAAATAAAGTATGTTTATGGCTTACCCTTTAGTTTTTTTTTTAGTTTAATGACCTTGAAAGGTCAGGTTTGTTTAGAACTGTGACACAACAAGGTACTAAAATTAAATTGCAATGAATCAAAAACAGCCATTTTACACTAATTTGCTACATTTAACTTACACTATGGCAATGGAAAATTTAGCTATAGATTCTACATGACCCACTAATTACCAAGACAGTCATAAATCTAAACGTTGAAGTGGAAGAGCAAAAAAAGAAAATTCATTTTTTCTTAGAGGAGCATTGGAATTCGAATGCGAACAATATCAATTCTCCTTGCTGCAATTAAAAACGCGTGTATTCTTTAATAGGAAGAAAAAAAATATCCGTAAAAACTGAAGAAAAAACTTCTCAAATTCTAATTAATTCGAAAACAAAAAAACTTTTTTGAAACAGTTCATATAAGTTAAGTTTCATATTCACATATATTCTTCAATGCGCTATCAGAGAAACGTACCTGGAAGTAATTCTGAACTTAGGTCTAGTAAGACATTGATTCAAATTGATATGTCGAAATCAAAGAAAGCTGAAAGTTCAAACACATATTTTTCAAAGTAATTATCGTCAGACAGCGAAAATAAATGACAATGGCTGGAAATGCCATCAGAACTTACAGTGAGATTTTTAGGAAGTTATCACAAAAAGTTCACACTACTTTTTTGTATATCAAATTCAACTTTAGGTGCACTTTTTGGGAAATGTTTTTCATCATAATGGTTTTCACAAAATTGAAGCAAGTTTTTGCTCCTAATTTCAACCAAGTTCAATATTACTTATACATAATCTTCTTTGAGGAAAAATGAAGGGTAATTTAATGGTTTGGATAATTTTATCAGCAATGACTTCTTTCATTTATGGTTGATTGCATGCAGAATATCCTCAGCAGGAGTTCAGTTCAAATTTGAAACTGAAATCATTAAAAATCACAAAGTTAATATAAATCATCATAGATTTATTGTTAAAAATCATCGCTGAAATTTGGTTAAGCCAAATAAAAACTTGTAGGGAAAACAAATCGACGCAAACAGAGGTTTTAGGGAGCATAGAGGAAATCGTATGCAGTCGAATGAGGTATAGAAAAAAGTTTTAGCCTTGATTTTGTCCGAAATTAAGTTTTTCAAAAAAAGGTAGCAAAAAAATGGTGCGCAGTTTTTCCTTTTTGACTAAACCAGATCAAGATTGGTTATAACTATGTCCGTTTTTGCAGTATTGATTCGCACTTTCAATGAAGTGACAAACTATTAAAGCTTAATAACTTAATGTTTTTTAATCATACCAACTTCGACAGTCTATTCGATTAGTTTAATATTTAACCATTTTTTACCCTCCAACAAAAAATGAAGTCAGCTTAAGATTGAATAATTATTTTACTTGATTCCGTCTTCATAGGCTTAATCAAATTTGAAAAATGCTAATGTGCTTATTTGAATATTTAATGCACGCTATTTACCAGCCTGTTTTTAATAACGCGCAGCATCAACGGAAAGCGTGTCAGGACATTTGTGTCCCAGACATTTATGTCCCGGCAAAAACAGTCCAAAATCCAAAAAGTGTCCAAGAGATTTGGTTCCCAGACAAAATTGTCCCAAAATTGTCCAGGCTATTGCCACAGTAGTTAATGACCGGATTATTTTGATAAGCTCTCAATAGGAAGGATTAAATCGATAAGGCCACGCAACTGAGCAATTAGACCAGAAATTACTTCGCGCAGCATATTAGAGACGAAATTAACACAGGACTCAAATCATTTACACATGCCTACACAATTATTGCTTGATTGATAATGTTGCCAAATGTTGCCAGACACGAGAGATCATAATTTCATTGTTATTGCTCTCGAGTTGGTGTTGACAATGGAAATTCTTATGACGAATAAAAACAACGAAATACTAGTTTATGATGCATACGCATACTTCGAACATCGGATTATAACAGACGATCAAAACAGTAGTTTTCAACAAAAATCTTTCCTGTCCCATTGAAGATATTGACTTCTTTGGTTATTTTTTGTAAAGTTTTGGGAGTTTGATAATTGCCAAATTGGCCATGTTCTGGACAAAATTATGCGCGCTTTAAAGACGTTGCTCATAATGCTGAGAACGTAATGCGAATTAATTATGCGTAGCAAAATATCCCGCTCAACAAAATTGCTGCAAATTGAATTGAGGCTAGCTAATCGGTCGTGTTAATTTCATACAACTCAAATTTTCGCATTTTGTTATTGTCCAAAATTTTTAGATTTTCAATAAATTTTTTCCCAAAAACTATTTGATATGAATTAAAGGACAGCCAGAACATTCATCAGGGCCTTGCTTGCCTTGATATACGAGCAATCTTGTTCCGACTTTCGAAACGAAAGTAACGGAATATTTATAGTCGGGGTGTTTTTTTTCTTCAGACAAGTTTCGACTTTTTAACAGGCCATTTTGACGGAAATTTTTTTTAATCATTCAAAACGTATTGCTGTCTTGAGCTTAAAATTGAGAAGTTATTTCACCTGTGATCCTTTTTCGTAAAATTATGGGGGTTTAAAAATTGCCATTTTGGCCAGTTTGGGACAATTAACTCGCGATATACTTCGTGCTATTAACGCGTAAGCGGAGATTTAACCCTGCTTAGAAAACTTTTCAAATCGGTTGACGAAAGCTTATTTGCTATAATTGATTTTTAACTAGGAGCGAAATCTATCATTTTGTACTTTATTTGCCGTGAGAGGGGATAATGTTTACAGAAAATCTCAAATAAAAAAATCATTTTGTTTTGTTACATTTAATTTTTCTTTTTATTGCTGCTCCATTGACCTTAAAAGGCAGTCGTAACTTTCAAGGCTGCGCCCTGATGCGAGCAGTTTTGTTCCAATTAATTTGTAATTTTACGAAAAATATACATCTCTATCTTTCTGCAGTATATTTTAGCGCGCAGCGCCTACCGCAAGTTAAAACTTTACAATTGAATTGCGCCTTCTTAACTTTTTCAAACAACTTGATACTACTGGGCAAAAAATGTAAATCGCTGTTTTTGAAATTGCATGTGAGAGAAGATTTGATGAAAAAACGAACAAAATTTGAAAAAGAAGGGAGATCAAAACCTTCTTTTTTTATAAACTCTGAAGCATTTGAAATCAGAAAAGCTTGAAAATTAATTAGAGCCGACTTTGATGTTATTAGTAGCTTGCTGACTTTATTCTAATATCAAACACAAGTGTGCGATATGCTTTTGTGCCATATTTGATAAACTTAATAAACAATTTTTCCAACTTTAGAGCAATTTTTGAAACAAAGGTGCAACATTTTCGTAGACAATCAAACAAACCAATTTAAAAACTAAAAATCACGTGCTAGCTCAAAAACTTTCTAAAATTTGAGTGTTTCGTTGGAAATTTTCATATGAGTTTCAAACCGGATAAGCAAAATCTTATATTGCATCTCAAAATTTCGACGAACTATTCACATGGGTTTCAAACAAAACAAGACGGCTCGTATCAGGGCGAAGCCCTGAATGTCCTGACTGCCTTTTAAGGTCTATGGAGCAGTAATAATATGCAAAATTAAATGCAATGAAAGAAAATATATATATATATATATATTTTTTAAAATTTGGGTTTTTTGAGAAAATCAACCCCCCACACGTCATATAAAGTACAAAGTTATAGACTTCGCTCCAAGTAACAAATCAATTATAGCAAAAAAGCTTCCCACTACCAACGATTTCTAAGATGGATTAAATCCTCGCTTACGCTTTAATAGGCGAAATATATATTGCGCGTTAATTGTCCCAACCTGGCTAAAACGGCAATCTTTAAACCAACATAACTTTACGAAAAAGGTTCACAGGTGAAATATCTTTTCCAATTTAAGCTCAAAACAACAATACTTTTTGATTGATATAAAAGTTCATTATTTTTGGTCAAACATGGCTAGGACAACAATAATTTGGGTCAAAAATAGCCAGTTAAAAAGTCAAAATTGTCTGAAGAAAAAAACGGCGGGAGCATAAATATTCCGTTAGTTTCGCTACGAAAGTCGGAACAACAATCAAACGACTTCATTAAATAAAATGCAAAGTTTTATACTCTTTTATCAAAAATGGGTCGTCGTAGCATTCAATTGTTTGCCGTGAAAAGCAGTTTTGTTGTTCCAGCTTCCAAAGAAAGTAATAGAACGTTTGAGTTCGGTGTTTTTTTTGCAAATTAGTTTTTGGCTTTTCAACTAGACTTTTTTGAAGGGAATTTTTAATATCTTTCAAAAAATATTAATTCCCTGAGCTCAAAATATTTTTTTATTTAAGCTTCGGTGGTTTGGAACGTGCCAATTTAAACAATTGACGCGTCGTTTTTGATAAAATTTTGTCAGCGGCAATTTAAACCAGCGCAGAAATTTTTCTCCATGGTTCTTAAAAGCTCGTCAATTTTTGGTTACGAAGTCTGTAGAAAAAAATGAAAAAAAATGAAGAATTCAAAAAAAATCAGAGAAAAAACAAATGTTTGTCCTTCTATCGCAAACTTCAACAAATTTGCAAAACAAAAAAACTTTCAATCACTCTAAAGGACAGTCAAAAACGCGCTCCACCTAAAAGTCAGAACGCTCTCCACCTAATTGCTTTACCTATTGTCTAGCTGTTTTTGTGTATCTCAACTAGTTAATAAAAAATCTCCCTAGCATCTTTTTGGATCGTTTGCGTAAGATCATGTGAAACGCTATCTTTTCACATTTATGTTCGCGACTTATTACCTGGCTTTAAAGTCCATTCTTGGTTTGTAAGTCCGGGGAAAGATGAAGTTGGGAGTCAGAGGGAATGTTTTTTAGATAATTCTGCCGCGTAAAAAATCTAGGCCGTGAGGTATATCGATTGTATAGCAGTAAAAAAAATTGGTGTTAATTATCTGGCATGAAGCGTCGGATATATCGTAGAATTTGTGTGAAGCTTTTTCAGACTTCCAAAATTCCAAAAATTGCTAGTTCAAAAAAATTGCCACTATTTGGCTGAAGTTCGCTCTTTCTTCTCTGAAAACTGTGCACATTGTTCACATGCAAAATTTTGGATAAAACAAATTTTGGTTATTGTGACAAAGTTAATGAAATTCAATTCAATATGGAATGAGATAATGAAATAAAACTTCGTTCGATATACTCAGGCAGCTAATTAATATCCGTATTTATTAGCAGGGAGACTAACCGGCGAGTCGTTTGTCTTTCCACAGGAAACGAAGATAGATCTCAGTCGTGACTCGTGCATCCTTTTCGTCAACTGGACCGAACGAGATCACCGACAGTCCCGTCTCGACTTTAGTGGGCTCCCCCTCCCAGTATAGGGGTCTAACTGACTTGGAGTAGTCAGCGGGGATGTAGTAAGCGGCATTTACTGTATCTTGACGGTAAGTAATTACCGTTAATAAGAAAAGAGAAAAGTAAACGTTGAAGGGTAAACGGAAATCAAAAGACATTTCGATAGGAATGGTATCTAAAAAAAATCGAATTTTATCAGCTTCATTTGTTTTCTAGACAATTTGGATTTAGCTCAAGGAAAAAGTTGTTGTTTTTTTTTGTGAAAAAATCACTAGCTGAATTAAAATTCAGCTCCTCCCTTCAGTTTTTTTCACTATACTGCAACATTGCAAACGTGTGCATGTTTTAAAAATAACACTTGAAACTTGTGCTTCTAAATGTAAACCGATAGACATTTTAAGCCGCGTGGACACATTTTCAATGGTATGTTCGCTTGTATTTATTAGTATGAATTATTAAGAGACAGGAAAAGTACATCAGTGTTAGAAAAACAATACTTCCTTTTTGGGTTCAAATTGAAAGTAATTTAAAACTGTATGAAAAACATCTCCGTTGCAGTTAGTTTTTTCCTATGACAGATTTCGTCCTGCAAAATATATATAGCCCTATTTTATATATAAGCAAACTTTTGAAATTGTTGCCGTTTATTCATTTTAGTAATTCAGACAGATTGATCGCCAAATTTGGGCTGATACGGGTTGGAAGCCAAACTGGCAGTTCCGAAACTAACTGTTTATAAAAACGTTTGGCAGTTATCAGCGCGTAGCGCTGACGAGCGTGGCACGCACAAACACCACATCGCTAGAAGACATTTTTAAAAATAGGACTGAATTAGCAGCAGGACGATTTTTGTCAATTAAGCATAATGGACAAAACTTGCAGTCTAATGCAATTCTAAATTGAACAGTTTTTATTTTGAACAAGTTTGTTTTTGCACAAGTAACTTTCCTTCCTGCTGGTCACATATTTAAACAAAAAACTACTTTTGTCTCAACTTTGGAAAAAATCATCAGAATGTGTGCTTGGCTTTTTTTCTTCAACCTCAAACTTTGGCATTCCAAAAAATTTTTTTTTTACATAGAGACGAAGCTGCGCATCGCAAAACACTAGCCAGAACACGACAAAAAAGCAGCTTGATGAAGTGAAAAAAGAAGGAAAAAAAAACATCGAATCAGTAAAACTTTGCTACCTATCGTATTAGAAAGTGCGACCTCGAAATTTGGAAACTCATGTCCTGCCCTCTCGGCCACGAACGCTCAGCAAGCGGCAAACACTAGAACGAAATAAATCAGCTACATTTGCAAATAAATTGCCAATGCCATGCAGCAAAAGTGACAGCAAAAACGAACAAGACTGCTGGTATCAGGACAAAAAGTTGAATGTTCCGACTGCCCTTTAAGGTATATGGAATAGTGTTTGCTCTAGAAAAAAAGATGACTTTTGCAAAAAAAAGATTTTTTTTTCAGATTGTTTTGCAAAAATCTTCCTTTACTTAATGCTAAATGTATTATTTGTGCTTTAAATAGCGTGTGGGCAGACGCTATGTAAAGTACAGATTAATACATTTTGCATTAAGCAAAGTATTAATTGGATCACAAAGCATGCCCTCATTCAAGTTGATACAATTTCTCAAAAGATTCGCGTTAATAGGACAAAATATCATAATATGGAATAGAAAAAATTAAAGGCATCTACACTAATTTTGAATGTAATAAATTGGACAGCAACAAGCTGCATATTGTATAAAATCTGCTTTTAAAAAAACTGCCGGATATTTTGAGTTAGAAAGTTTCTGAAATCAAGTGTGAATGATTGTTATAAATTTGAAATAAAAACGGTTTTTTTTCCAGTCCGGCTCATTTGATTATTTGAAAAAGCATAACGTGAGTTAATTGATTACTAGTCGAATGTCAATCACATGCCATCAAAAAGCCGTAAATGTGCCACCGAAAATAGCACCAAAATTTGCGACTTCGGTTAGAAGAAAAAAATAGTCGCACTATTAAACTGCGCTCACTAATGTTATACAATTCGCGCGATTACACTTGATTTTTCGCTGAGATTTAATCCCTCATTGACATCGTTCCAAATTGGTTGAAACAAGCTATTTGTCATAATTTCTACGTTACTGGGAACGGAATTTGTCATTTTGTACGTTATATGCCAAGTGGGGGATGATTTAACCAAAATGTTTCATAGAACTCAAATACAATTGGAACTTTCAGGGCTTCGCACTGATACGAGCGGTCTTTTTTTTAAAACAGGTTTGCCAACTTTTCTAGCTTGGAGCTCTGATTTATATCATAAAATTCAAAGCGTCAGCGCAACTAATTTGAGAACCGTGATTTAAATTGAGCTGAAATAAGCATTACAAACTGGAGCTTGATTATATGGGCCAATAAATTCTCCTGGACGCACATCTCTTTGCTTAAGACATGATATAGCCTATTGCTTATGAGGGGCAGAAAAAAATTGAATAAAAAACTTAATTCCATTTTTTTTACTTACAAAAATAAATGGTGTGATAAAATCTACAATGATCGAAACATTCAATTTTTGCCTTTGTACGATAAAATTTGAGTAGGGCTCTTTTTCCTTTCCAGCCTAATTAGTCAGCATGACAATTTTTCTAATGATAGGACAATGTTAACAGTAACTTTACTTGCAAAAAGTTGCAGGTGGGGGGGGGGGGGAAGGAAAAAGAGCCTTGAATAGTCAACGTTTTCGAAATTAATAGGTTTGATTCAAAAAAATTCTCTCCCTTACAAGCAATATGAAGTTTTTTGCGATGCAATAGTTTCGACTTTTTATTCTGTGAAGTTTCAATTTTTTAACGGAGCGTTTTGGACAATATTTTTATGCTATCTGAAAAATATCGCTGTAATGAGCTCGTGTCAACAAAAAAGTTTTCCTTTTGGTAATTTTATCTAAAGAGTTTAGAAAACTACTAATTTGGCTAATTTGGAAAAATTAACGTGCGTTCTTATGAAGGAAAACAAAAAATCTTTCATTTTTTTAGTTAGTCGATAACTGTTTTTTCAGCTTTACGGGGCATTCGGAATATTCAGGCGCCAAATTACTTAATAAATCACAAGAATGCACATATAATAAAAGACGAGTGCCGTGTTTTTGCAGACTAATTTGCAAATTGAACACAAATCTTACGCGTGTTTACGTGATTTCTTTCAAAAAACGCCAACAGAATTTTTTCATTAACAAAAGTGGCAGCGGAGAGGCAAGCGACGTATTTTTTCTGCAAAAGGCTTCCTGAAATAATTGCGTATCCTCAAAATGACCAAAAGGGAGTGCACATTTTAGAGTGACAATAAAACTACCCAAAAACCAATAAATGAAATCGATGAATAAGCGAAGGCTGCGTACCTGTCTAAAACAAATGACAGTACCTGAATAAATGAATTCACATATGAACAATTTTATGAAAAGTTGGCACAAGGTACAACTTATCAGTTTCTTTGAAGTGGCACATTAAAATGCTGCCCTTTCATTTTGAATTCATTAATCCTTTAACTGGATCCAATCTCAACGGAGTTTATTTTCACCTTCTTGTTAGAAAAAAAGATAACACATGCAGATTGAAGGGATTGCACTTTATTTTATCTTAAAGCTAATGCAAACTATGATTTATTGATTTTCTAATCAGATTTATCATTTCAGCTTTTAGTTGAAGGAATGGTGAAACGGGTGTGAGTAGTTGTTTTCTAGCTATAAGCGACGTTTCTGAGTTAGGTTAATCGGGTCAGTCATCTGGTTGTGATTAATTGACAAGGTACTTGAAACAACAAGTGGTTCAAATGACATTGAAAAAGAATCTACAAACAGAATAAAAAATAGGGCAAAATATACGAAAGCGGCCTCACATGCGACGCAGTTCATCCTAAAATTGTATTATGTATTCAGTTCTGAAACATTTAACTTTAATAGCAAAAAATTACAAATTAAGATTGCTTTTATAAGAGCATAGTCTTGAATGTTCCGACTGCTTTTCAAGTAGTTTTTGATCATAATTTGATCAAATGTAAAGAAAGAGAAACATTCGAAACTTTTGTTTATTGTGCAAATCCTCCCTAACACGCAAGCTCAAGTGCAAAGTCATATGTTTATGATCGCGTTGAGGCTAAGTTTAACAGAAAAAAATTGTCCCAGACCGATTTGTCATCAAACCACAAAAAAGAGCCAAGATAAGTCAAAACTGGTTGAGATAGAAAACACACAAAGTTGCACTGAAAAAACCGTGAAAAGTTTTTTTAACAGTCTTGATGGCGTGACTACATCGGTCAGTCAATTTTTTTTCAAGTCTGGTAAAAGAATAATTTCAGTTCTTCTGGTAAAATGGCGTCCATCCATTGCGTCGTTTTTATTTTTGTTCCGATTTTCGATGAAAATGAGGACTATATATGATCGAAGTAGTTTTTTATTCATAGTTGTGGTACCTCGATAATTCTAGATCGAAAAGTCTAAAACCAAGACGCTATTTCAACTTGTGATGTAAATAATTAAATATGGTATAATGAATAAAATGTCATGACAAATAACGATTAAAGATACCAACTTAAACCTTACATGTATTGAAAAAAAGTGAGAGCGTAATTTAGAACCAACTTTAGCAGCGGTTAGACTATGAAAAAATTTTGGGACCAGCAAATTAAATGGCTAACTGACTTTATGGCACAAAATTTACTCGAAAAAACTATTTGATCCAAAAACAGAATAGCTACCGGAGTAATTGAGCAAATTATAAATAAATGGAAATTTTTTATCGAATATGAATGGGATTCCTAGGACGGTTTACCTCGAGAATGATCATACGAAGATAGTTAGACTGAATCTGACTGGACAAAATAAACATGTTTTGATGGGTGACGACTTCAGGGCTAGTGACCGAAGGTAGTACTGGCGAGGAATGCGAACTAACCTCGCTGATTGCGTGAAGAATGAGAGTACCGTAAAAGGTAGTTGGTTCTTCCGACGTAATGATGTCTGAAAAATTTGACGCGCACGGGTGTGTTTCGCCTCCGTTTGATCCCCGAGGAGGAACTGCGACGTCTGCGTTTGCTGAAGGAGCTGGGATATTGGAGATCAAAGGAATATGAACCCTACTCAAAGATTCAATTTCTTCAACCGAAGAAATCGGGATGAGATCTGGGCATTTTAACAGTGGTGTTTTGGACAACAAAGGCAGCTTAACTGACAGGACATCCAAGAGTCCCCCAGATGGGGACCAAAAGAATCGTAAGGTTCACCACCGGATTGGACCTGCTTTAGTTGGGTTGGAGGCCCGTAGCTTCTGATGAGACCTCAGCCGCTAGAACCTTTTTCGGCAGCATTGGTCTCACTGGAGACGAAGCGGCTTCGAGAGACTTTGGTTTTGGTCTAATAGGGACCAGTTGTCTTAGCGGCTATTTTGCTCGACTTCATATGTTTGGTATAAGAATTCTATTTGCCTAAAAAACTTGTGATGTTTGACTTAAGGTAAGCCGATTTATAATTTTTTTCTGGTAGCCTTGTTTTTATCAGTAATGTAAATTTTCCTAGTGACACGGACAGTTTTGCCTTGAAAAGGTTTGAATAATTCTCGCCCCAATTTCCTCACTATTATTTTCCGGAATATTTCTATTTTCTCCGGCTAATGAATAATCAGATGGTCCAAGTTGCGTTTAATGTCAGAAAAATATTCAAAAATATTCAAAAATATTCGAATTTTTTTTTGAAATTGCGCCCCTTCTTGAGAAAATTTTAAATCCCCCCCCCTAAATTTGGTACTTTTTCAAAACAATCTTTTTTGGCTGAAAAGTTCCTAAAAGCACAAATATATCTTTTTCTGAGGGGGGAGCGCGCCAAAAAACGCAATGAATTGGTCAAACTTTTCAAAAAAGTCTTGAAAAAAATTGTTTGCGCCGCAGCAAATGCTGTCAAAACGGAATCTTTGTAGTGTCATGGGAGAGCTCAAAAAATCAATTTGACCGACCTCAAAAAAGTCGACAAAGTTTTTGAGTTTTTTTAAAATCCGCCCCTCTTGAGAGACTTCTATATCCTCTCCTGCTCCGAATCGCCTATTTCGGTTAATTAAAAACTTTGGTAACATTGGGTCTTCATAGTCTTTAAAAGAGCTCAGAAAGTCAATTTGGTCGATCTAACATAGGGTCGACAAAACTTTTAATTTGCTCACAATATGTTTTGGCCCACGTGAAAAGACTAGATCTCAGCCTGGCAGAAAAACATAACGTGCGTGACTACCCAATTTCAACAAAAACATCTTGTATTTGGAAAAATCCTGTAAATTAATAGTTTTGTGGCCTCACTAACGACATTTTTTGTTCAAAAACATTTTAAAAAGTTATGACTAGTATTTAAACTTTTGATAAATTTTGATTAGAAAAATGAGCTCAGATGAAAGCAAAAAAGTAGAAATAATGATTTGGAAGGCAACAAAACTGCCAAATTTTTGATTCTCTTAAGTTGATCAGGGGCGGATTTAGGGGGGGGGGGGCGGGGGGGGGGGGGGGGGCGGACGCCCTTCATTCAGGGATTCGAACCCCTGCCAACCCAAAGGGTCCCCCCTTTGGTACTTTTTAAGAAATCCATTTTTGGCCGACCGACCCTAAAATTTTTCTAAAGGCGCCTTCGGCGCCAATATATACTAATTTTGAGGGGGAGCGCGCGCCAAAAAAATGCGTGTTTCTTGTCAAAATTTTCCAAGAAGTGCCCAAAAACGGCTTTTTTGACCTGTTTTTTCAAAAAATTGGCTGCGGCGCAGAAAGTTTGGCCAAAACAGGGTCTTTTTACTGCTTTGGGAGAACTCGGAACGTCAATCTGATCGACCTAAAAAAAAAAAAAGGTCGTCAAAATTTTCGAAAATTTTTTGAAAATCCGCCCCCCCCCTCGAGAAAATCCTAGATCCGCCCCTGAAGTTGATATTGTACAATTAGGATATCAGCATCGACAGAAGTATTCTCTCTTTGTGTTATAATAGTGACAAATCCATCTTAATTATTTCGAAAGCAAAAAAAGAAGAAAATTAACGATAGATAGGCATTGAAAAGGCCTTTGCAACACGGCCCAAAATCGAACTCATTCTGGGTTCCATTTGTTATGCAAATTAATTTCCGGTGCGATCCAACCAACTTCTCAGTGGGTTCTGTTTGCTGTAGATTAATTCGATTACAATTGTGCTTTTAAACCTCACTCGATTTCAACTACCCCATATGTATTTTAAAAACCAAATTTACGTGACCGGCAATAGTATTCGACAACAATGAAAACATAAAAACTTAATAATTTTTGACACAGTTTTAGTGTTTGCAATCACGATCTGATTTCTAAAAACAAAATCAGGAATCATCATAAAGTTTAGCAGAAATCTCAATGGAAATAACATTATGATGGTTCAAGAATTTTTTTACGATGGATGGCGAGCACATCAATTTTTGCTTAGAATACGTTAACTTTTATAGAGCGTAAAAACATCTGTAAAAACAACTGACAAACTGATATAAGTTAGAAAAAATAGAAATCAGACCAGTCGTATCAGGGCGAAGTTCTAAATATTCGAACAGTCTTTTAAGCTCCCGTGGAAAAGTGTTTGCTATGAAAAAAAATAATAAAATGCTTTAAAATTGGTAAAGTACTAAGCGATATACTGTTTATGCAGCATAGTATTAAATACACCAAAAATTTCACCCCAATTTTGTTTGGAACAATCTTGAAGACAAATTAAACCTCCGCAAAAGCGTTAATTTCACGAAACAAATCGCGCGTTATTTGTCCAAAATGGCCGAGTTGGCAATCTTTAAACCAGACAATTCTACGAAAAAAGATCAAAAACAAAATATTTTTATATATTCGAGCTCAGAGCAACTATATCTTTTGGATGATATAAAAAACTCAAAAAAGCCACCTAAAAAGTATGTAGAAACTTCTCTGAAGAGAAAAACCCCCGAGCAGAAATATTCCCTCAATTTCTTTGAGAGTCGGAACAGAAACTGATTTTTTAATTGAAGATGGATCATTCACTTCTAGGGGTAAATATGACTAAAGAATTGGAAAATGGGTAACGTATCTCGATAATTACAAAATTTCACTGATTTGGTTTCCCAACTGATCTTTTGTCACTTTTTGATTGAATTATTTTGACAATTTTTGGATCAAAAACAACAACAAAAAACGACGTCCTGAAGGTTTCGAATACCTTCTAAGGTCTATGGATTAGAGCTATTTTTTAAAAAATGATGAAGTTTTCAAAAAATGGTAAAAACATTTTCAATGTTTTTTTTCATTCATATATTTTTTAAAACTCCACACGGCAGATGAAAAACAAAAAATATGTTTAACAGAAGCCAAAAATTTATTTAAACTAAATAATTTGCCTCATTTGAATTTGGAATAATTTCTAAGATTGTTTAAATCTCCGCTTACTCGTTAATAGCGCGAAACCTTTGCACATTAGTTGTCCCAACTTTGCCAAATTGCCATTCTTAAGCTACCCATAACTTTGCGATAAACTATCATAGACACAAAAGGTTATTTTAAGATTCTATTTCAAAACAGCAACACCTTCTGGATGATATGAAAAACAATTTGTCATTGATATGTGAAAAGTAGAAACTTGTCTTTTCAGAAAAAACCACCTCAAGCACAAAAAAGTCCTCACCCTCTTCGAGAGACGTAACAAAAATTCAGATGGGTTTTTCATTACTAGGAGTTATCAAACCTAAAAAATATAGCGCAATTTAGTTCGATAGTTATAAGACCTCAATGAACTTTTTGTCACTATGTGATTTACTTCTTCATCACTTTCTGACAGTTGCTGGATCAGAAACAATAACAAAAATTCTCGTATCAGGGAGACGTCCTGAGGTTTTTGACTGAATTTTAAGATTTATGAAGTTGAGCTAGAATTAACAATATTTTTGATTTTTTTTAAACCACTTCCCACAGGCTATGTAGAATACATAATGATTTTTTTCGCCTTCAGAAAATTATCAATTAACTAAAATTATTATCGATTCCATGTGAATTCTATGGCGCGTTAGTTTTTCCCAAATTGGCAGTCGTTAAACCCCATAAATTAATGTAAATTGTTTTTAAAAAATTGTGATGAAAAATGAGCTCAGCGCAAATAAAAAGTTAAAATGGTTTATCAAAAATGGCTAATTAAAAAAAGTCGAAAACGGTCTGGACCAAAAATCACTCGGAGCACAAATATTCTGTCAATTTTCAAAGTCGGAACGACGTTTTAAAATTCTTGAAGTTTTTCGATCTACTATATTTCGAAATTTCTGATTTCTGGTTTGCTATAACAAAAAATTTGTTCAAAAGGGTTCAAATAAAAAATACATTGCTCACTATTTTACATTCTTTCTTCGAAAGTCAGAACAAAAAAACTTGTTAACCAGTGAGCTAGATCATTAAACTAACAATGACATAACTTTTTTTTTTAAAAAATGATTGCCACTGAATACTCGTTTTAAAGCAATTAGTTTTCTGTTGTGAAACAATTCACGAAAGTAGAAATAGCAGGAAAAAGCTACATAGTTTACAAAAAAACACACTTCTGAAAAAAATGCAAAACAAACAGCCATTGAAAGGCAAAACGTGTGAATTTACTTAAGTTATTTGACTTTGAAAGAAAAAAGTTCCAGTTGTCTACCTTAGTCAATAGCCATTATTTGTCTTGCAAGATTTTTGACAAGATGGATTTATGGTACCTTTTCACGATCTTGCAAGATTTTTGCTTGGTTTTGCAAAATAAACTTAAATCATATAAAAGTAGCTTAGTAACATTAAAAAAACTTTAGTAGAAACACATGAGTTTTTTGTTTTCTGGTGATACTCAAATAGCAAGCCATGTGCAAAGAAAGCCTATAAGAGCGAGTCAGGCTTATGTGCCTCCCGCTAATTTGCGCATCCCGTACTGGCATGAAATAGGTTGCAATCGGTTTCATAAAAATAATGTAGCAAGGATGACAAAAAATTGATTTGCATCGTTCTAAAATTGATTTGGTTTGATACAAGTCAAAAATTTAGAAAACCTATTTCATTCAATTCAAAATTGATCTAAATCCAATTTTACAACTTTTTTTTGGTTTCATTTTCAGACGGATTTTAATTACGAAAAATTTGATCTCAGATAATTTAAATCAATTTGTGTCCATTTTTGTACAATAAGTTTAGACAGATTGTATAGAGATTATATTCCGATTTTTTTGACCGATTTTTTCAGTGAGCGATCCTCAGTGATTCCTATTTTTTTTCTGTGTATTTTAAAAATAAAACATTTCGTAATCTTTTCTGTTCCAACTTTTGAGGAAAAAAGAATATTTAAGCTCGGTGTGGTTTTTTTCATTCAGTCAATTTTTGCCGACCGAAATAATAGTCCTGAGATATCGACTTCCTGAGTTCAAATTTGAATAGATATTCTACCTCCGATTGTTTTTTGTTAAGTTTTGGAGGGTTTGAATGAAAGTTGCCAATTTGGCCATGTTCCGGACTAAACCATGTGAGTTTTGAAGAACTTTTTCATATTGCTGAGAGCGTAACGCGAATTATTTATGTGTGGCAAATTATCTTGCCAAAAAAAATGGTTCCAAATTGAATTGAGGCTAGCTAATTGGATCGGTCGTATTAATTTCATACGACTCAGCAATTCACATTTTTGTATGGTCCGAAATGTATAGGTTTTCAATATTTTTTCCCAAAAAGTATTCGATATGAATTGAGGGACAATCGAGACATTCAGGGCTTTGCCCTGATATACGAACAGTCTTGTTTTTTCATACAAAACATTAATAGAGTGTTGTGATAGTCTTCGTTTTGATTCTTCAGTGTTTTCATGACTGCATCCAGGCATGAAAAGACTGCAAAATCAAACTAAGAATATCGCAAAACTCGATTAGAGTATAATAGATAAAATCTTTGAAAAACACCTTGCTTAAATTAATTTTCCTCACCTTTCAGCGGAGCTTGTGTGAGACAATCTGAAAAAACAATCTAAGGCTAGCGGTTAGTAGAATTGGAATCGGTTAGTAGGTTTGATTTTAGAAAGGATGGTTCAAGAAGGGTTCGTAAAAATGAATCTCAGCAATTCATATGATCTCGGAGCAGATCTCACGCGGATCTTGATATGGGATCATTGATGAAGCATCAAATCCCATATATTTGAATTTTTATTATCAAAGTATAAGTTGTAAGCATATAAACCTCTGTGCTGATGATGTTTAATGATGAAAAATGAACAGCAATGCAATTGTGTATTAACCGACCGAACTCAAATTTAACTAATATGAGATAGTGAATAAGAATAATGTTTCTGTTATAATTTGTTTTTACAGCACTATTTGCAGCAAGCTACTCCGACGTTCATGTACAAGCTACTCCGACCAAACTCGAAATTTCTTTTGACTTCCAGGTGTTTGCGATCAGGCAAAAAAATTCCGTCGCTGGTGACATCAAAAAAAGTTGTTTGCGATTGTTTCGGCGGTAAGACTGTGTCTAGACAGACTCGATCGAAAAAATGTTGAATAAACGTTAAATTTTCGTGATGATTTATACAATCCAAGCTCCAACTGTGAATCATTTTGGATATAGTGTTTTTTCCTTGAAGGCTTCCTCAGAATTGCGTTATGCACAAATAAATGAAAATCTCAGCGCTGAAAATTCCACCGCTAAATCAGTGCTTTCCCCCTGATGAATCAGGCAAAAACCAGAGTTAAACTTTTAATTTCCTTCACGATCTTCAGTAACGTTACTGTTGCTGTCATTTTAGAATCCGAATAACCTACAAAAATATAGGATTATGAAGCAAGATTCATCCTCAATCGCAAAGTCAAATCTCGGTTTACCTCGAGGGGGATGAAATTGTCAAGTTTTTTAGCTAGTTTTTGTCGCTGTTATTAGCCCATTGTCAGATCCGCGTCCGGCATGCTCTCGCCGAGTCCAAGGACTCCATTTTCAAAGTCAAGTTAGTCCTGTTTTGGGGACAGTTAAATAAATGGAGCCCTGTGTGGTGAGCAGGGTAAAAAGGACAGTTTCGGGAGGTACGTTTCGGTCTATCCTACTATTCACGTAAAATTTTAGGAAGGGGTTATATCTTGATCTAATTTGGGCAAAGGTTGCGCCTAAAGATTTGAAAATGGTTGTTTCTAAGAACCTTTTTAATGAGTTTTAGCCGTTAAAGTAGTGAAACTTGTTTGCCACTGATTGGTCGACATCTCTCTATAAACGTCTTTGATGTTTAGGCTTGCGTGGTGGTTGAAGATAAGTATGGTTAAGATTTGACCTTGTTTAGCGACGCGACGGAGTATTGGCAACTACGCCTTGAGATGCAAGTACTTTGTGCGTGTTCGATATTAAGTAATTTGCACTCTGATGTAAGTGGTCGGTGGGACTCATCTAATTACACGCGGTTCCTATCCCGAGAGCTGCGTTTTATCCTATTTGCAGGATCGGTGACATAAAATCTTTGTAGGTAAAACTGATAATCTCTCCTAATTAGCCCAGTTTGAACCTGAAAACTCATTAAGGACCTCTATCGTGCGTTTGGCTGTTTTAGATGTACAATTGCAGTTTTCAGTGATGGGCATGAAAAAGACACAAGAGTTCTGCGATAGTTTTTGTCCGGTAGTTTAGTTTTACACAGGGTACTTTGGGCTTAGAGTTACACTCTTTGTTTCGCGACGCGAATACAATACCATATCTCTTTAGGGATTAAAACTCAAGCGGTACTTGTAAAAAAATTGACGAATTAGCGTTAGATTTGGAGTTTTTAAATTTGAATTAGCAGTAACTTTCAATTTTTTTATCGTGGATCTTTGACTTTGGCAGTTGTTTAAAAAAACAAGTTACACTACATTGATAATGAATTTGTCTTATCTAAGTTTGGTCTTGTTTTGCATTTTTCAAAATTTACAACCATAGTACTGTTTCTACCCGATCAACAGTTGACTCCCCTCCCCAACATTTATCCTGGAAAAAAGCAGTCCAAAAATGACCTTATCAGCTTCTTTTTGATGAGTGCGTTGCAAATTGCGAGCAGAGCCTCAAAATTATTCGATCAGTCAAAAATGGATGCATTAAGATTTGACAAAAAAGGGGGACACTCTGGATGTTCAATCCGTGAGGAGGGACACAAAAAGTTTCAGTTATCACATTGTTTCGAGAAAACCAAAAAAAAAATAAAAATAAATGGCAAACAGAATAAAACTGTTTAAAAATTGTTAAATATACGATCAGGTGATGAAACTTTATATAACTGCTGATCGTTATCGTTAACTAACCGGCAAGATCTGGTTCCCTCCAGAGAAACCGCAGGTATATCTCAGTAGTGACACGCGAGTTCTTCTCGTCCACCGGGCCAAATGATATCAACTGGAGTCCCGTTTGCACGTCGGTTGACTCCCCATCCCAATAACCGGGACGAAACGACTTGTTATAATCATGGGGGAGTGGAAGGAAGGGAGAAGATGTATCAGCACAAATTTTGAGCAAATTTAAAAGGATGGTAAGTAAACGCGTTTTAATTTGGGTCATGTTTACTAAGAGACTTATTCGAATTGAAATCTAATATTTAGAAAGGATAAATTAAGATTGAAAATCGATGTAGCAGCGTATTCTATTTAATTGTACCAACAATAAGCGCAGCCCAATTTAATTATAGATGCAAAAAGTCGTTTCCGCTGTAAAATCTAAAGAGTAGATTCCACAATCGAACTCGCAGGATGATTTAAACAAGTGTCAACAGCAAAAGGAAAAAGGCGGAACTACAAGGCCAAAATTGATGTTTCTGCTTCAATTTATTTCTTACGATTAAAAAAACACAAAAAAACTTCACAAAAAGACAAAGGAAGCTGCATCTGTATAGAGCGCAGGTTGTTCCGATCAATAGTTTAATGGACGTGACGCGGAGAATAGAAAGATCGCAATTTTTTTGAAACAGAATGTTTTGTAAAAGAAATGAATTATTTAGTGATGTTATTTTCTCTGGTAATTCCTTAATTTAACTTTTTAACACAGTCAATACCGCCCACATTACCAAACTCCACAAAAATTGGCACTAAAAAGTCCGCCCACATCGAAAAAAAATTTGCAGCTGCCATTAGTTTATTTGGGCGAGTGTATTATTTCCCCCTCCCCCAAAATATAACCCCTAATCTAACTTTTGACTAAAAAACTTTTCTAAGGGTTTTCCTTTTTGGTAGACAACAAATAGATGAAATCTTTCGCCGCTTAATTTGAGATTACTTTAAAGGCGCTTTTTAGAGGGCTTTCCATTTCTTAAAACGAAGTTGCAGCTCAAAAAAAGTTTCATTCTTAAAACGAAGTTGCGGCTCAACAAAAGGTTCTATTTCTTAAAGCGAAAATGGGGCTCAAAAAGTTCATTGGAGTTTTATGGCACTTCGTGGATTTCCAAAAAACTAAAGAACTCAAGATAACTTCAAAAAATATTCAGAAACACGCTTTTGTCCAAAACGCTCTCGTACAAAGCCACTGATACCATTCCAATCAACATTCGCTTTTACTATCTCAGTTTTGTTTTTGAATGTTTTGACCTAAAATATAGTTGAAACGAGTTTTTTTTTGATTTAATAGGATCTTCAAATCAAAGTTTCTGCGCACTTAGAACAATTAACAAGCAGCAATGTATGAACATGAGAAGAAACAAAGGTGTATTCTGCCAGAGGCTTGATTTAAATTTCAAACTGAAAAGAAAAATTCTAATCAAAAAATATTCCGTCAATTGGAATCAAAATATTCCTTTACCTCGTATCTTTTCTAATATAAATAGCTATTGTCAAGAGGGCTTCCTTATATTGCAAAATATGAAAAATTTAAGACACAAATATTGAGGGTATTTTGATTGTAATTAGGTTAGCTTGACTGAACTATTGATACGAGCTTAACTTAATGCTTCCTTTGACCGCTTTTGACTGGAAAAAAAAACCAAATCCACATGAATATAACTCAATCCCGTCAATTGATTAGCTGATCCAGGCAAAGTTACCGTATATATATTTTTGGCTAGTAGTATTCGATATGTTTAGGTCCTTTTAGAGCTTCAAAAAAAAAGAAAAATTAGTTCACCATGCGGGTTGAAATGTATCGAAAGAAGTTGACAAATTGAGGTGATGACTTAAATTAATGGTGCAGATAGATGGCAATGCTCGCATTAACCAGGTTGACCACCATAAACCCGAAAGCGCTACTCGTACAATTCCACAACTGGAGAGCCTGGGAAGCACTTTGATTAACAAAATCGTATAAGAGGCATTTTTCCTTCAACTGAGTATGCAAGAAATTAAGAAAACAAATAAACAAAACTATAAGATGTTTTTAAAGTGTAAATGGTAATGGCCGATGTTGGTTTCAGAAAAACTAGGACAATAATAGTGTTTATATTTAAAAAATGGAATAGCTTAAGCGCTTCATTTAGATAAATGTGCTACAGAAAATTCAGACGCATTGACAATGCTATAAAAAACTATCTTTTTTAACTAGCAGATAATCATTGACACCGAATACAGCCGCCAAACAAAATAGGCAAAAAATGCAAGAACTGGCTTCTACATATGAAAAATTAACTATGCCACTTGACTTTTTCATGTAAACTCATTTTTTGCCCAAAAGCAGGGTTTGTTTTACAAAAAAAGTACATGAAGAAAAACATTGTCTACAAGATTTTTAAAAGCAAATCTGCTTAGTAAAGACAATTTAAACATGACGAAAAGCGGAAACACAAAAATTTTTCAGTTCAAACCTGAATACTTCTTTTATACTTTTTTCAAAGCCCACATTTATTTTTTGCTTTTAATTGGTGACTGAAAAAAGCTGCCTAAAATTTCAAGTAAAAAGCAAAAAACTATCACATAATAAGTATACAACTTTTTATCTGTTTTCAAAATAGAAGCGCACCGCTATGTTTTCAATAACTCCCTACTAAGTTCTGAAAGCTTAGAAGAACAATTAGCTTAAAAACAGAAAAAAATGTTAGTTATGATAAAAAAGAATTATGAAAGCAAAAATATGGAAAAAAGGAAGAGTTTTTTTTCTTCAAATGGTGATGAAAGTTAACATTAAAAAATTAGCAAATTAAGTATAAAAATTACCCTTCATTTTTGTTACTTTCATAAAATAGAAAGTTAATCGGCGTCTGCAACTCATCTAGTCAAAAGAAAAATATGTTAACAATTTTTCAAAGAGCGAAAAAAAGGTTTTAGCAGTTTTTTTTTCAAGTACAGCAGCTCAAAGAATGACTTACGAGACTTCATTTTGACTTAGGAAACATCAAATCTGTACGAAGGTTGTTTGTGGCGTTAACTGATTTTGCGAGCTACAATTCCGGATCTATTTAACAATCTCCACCCCTATGAAGAAGGGGGGGGGTGTCGTTAAGTAGATCAAAATGGTCGATTTTTCGACCAATCAGAATGTTAAGTAGATCCACAATTCCTCCCGAGAATGTGACTACAACATTTCAATGCTATTCTACTGAATATATATTGCAACCACGTTGTTGGGAATGCAATACAAAATTAATCATTTTCGATTTCGGTTGTCTTCAGAAATTGATCAAGAAAAACGAAAACTCAAGAACAAAACCGAACAAGACTGCTCGTATCAGGGCGAAACCCTGAATGTTCCGACTGCCTTTTAAGGTTTATAGAGCAGTAATAACATTTAAAAACTCAATGAAATAAAACAAAATCAAAAAAAAATTTTCTAAAATTTGAAATTTTTTCTGAAAATCATCCCCCCACACGCCATACAAAGTACAAACGGATAGATTTCGCTCCTTGTAACAAATCAATTAAGGCACATAAGCTTCTTTTAACCAATTTGGAACGATTTTAAGACGGATTAACTCTCCGCTTACGCGTTAATAGCGCGAAATATATCGCGCGTTAATTGTCCCAAATTGGCCAAAATGGCAATCTTTAAACCCCCATAACTTTACGAAAAATGATCTCAGGTGAAATATCTTTTCAAATTTGAGCTCAGGACAACAATACCTTTCGAATGATGTAACAAAATTCCGTCAAAAATGGCTAGTTAAAAAGTCGAAATTTGTCTGAAGAAAAAAAAACCCACCCCGAGCACAAATATTCCGTTACTTTCGTATCGAAAGTCGGAACAAAAAAGTTGTACTAAAAAGCTCAAAACTCAAACCCTATATATGATATTAAAGCATTTTTGTGTTCGAATAACGACTGACAAAAACTCAATATGATATATTACTCGATCCATTCTGATGATTTGTGGTTTCGGATAATGCGTGAAAAAAACATCTACAAAACTGAATCACATCCAAAGAAAGCATTACTCCTCATTCTTCATGGTGGAAAAAAAACCGAATCGCACAAAAACATCTGTTTTACTTATTATGCTTTTTTACCTATAAAGCTTTAATTTGAAGGAAAAAATTAATTGAAATACAAATCCAATGAAGAAATCGAGACGCTTAATTATCTTAATTTTTCAGCAGGTGTGGATTTACGGAGTCCTTTGAGTCTGCTTGACGACATCCAATTTTTGCGATTTGACCCTAAAACTTTGACGCCATGCGCGGCGCGGATCTAAGAATTTCTTGATGGGAGGCGGATTTTCAAAAAAAAATTTGAAAATTTTGTCGACTTTTTTGTTAGGTCGACCAAATTGATTTTTTGAGCTCTCCCAAAGCACTGTTTTGCCCCTATTTTGGCAAAATTTTCTGCGCCGCGAGCAAATTTTTGAAAAAACAGACAAAAAAATCGCGTTGTTTTGGCGAGCGCTCCCCCTCAAAGTTAGTATATATTGGCGCCAAAGGCGCCTTTAGAAAAATTTTAGGCTCTTTTCCAGTTTAACGCCCCCCCCCCCCCCGAACCACTATAAAGACCCAAATTTGACCAAATTTTCTGCGCCGCAGGCAAACTTATGGAAAAAGGCCAAAAAAGGTGTTTTTAGGCACTTTTTTAGAAAAGGGGTGGCAGAGGAAAAAGAGTCGATAATTTTTGGAAAAAGACACATCAAAAGAAAATCAAATGGCGCCAATCTCCCTGCTACTCCCTCCCTCAGGAATTCGACCCCCTGCCGACCCAATGGGACCCTCTTTGTACTATTTTGAGATATCCATTTTTGGTGATGGACCCTAAAAAATTTGTAAAAGCGCCTTTGGCGTCAATATATACTAGTTTTGAAAGGGTGAGCGCGCGTCGAAAAAACGCAATATTTTGGTCAAAATTTTCCAAAAAGTGCCCAAAAACGCCTTTTTTGAAAAGTCTTTTCAAAATTTTGCCTGCGGTGCAGAAAATTTGGCCAAAATAGGGATAAAACAGTGCTTTGGCAGAGCTCAAAAAAAAATTCGACAAAATTTTCGACAATTTTTTGAAAATCCCCCCCCCCTCGAGACTCGAGAAAATCCTAGATCCGCCCCTGGCTCTTTTTGCTTTTCCCCCCACCTGCGAATTTTTATAATTCAAGTTACTGTTCACATTGTCCAATGGTGACTAATTAGACCATGGCAAACATATTTGATCTTTATAATCAACCTTGTAAAACCACCCCTTAGACCAAAAATTGATGCTTTTGTGAGGTGGGGGGAAAAGGAAAAAGAGCCCCGCCCCTGATGGAAAGGTATTTAAACTGTGATAACTATTCGCGGAAAGTGTGGCATCTTGCTTTCTATTAACAAATAGAAGGCTAATCATTCTGCGCTCAAAATCTATCCCAAAATTAGAGGCAGAATGCCAATTTACTGAACTTCGCACGTGTGAGATAATTTGGCTCTTTTTCTTCTCCCCCACCTCCAAAATTTTACTGAGGAAATTTTGTTCACGGGAGGTGGCTGAGGAAAAAGAGTCGATAATCAAAATGTGTCTTTTTTCAAAAGACGCGTTTTGATCTGCTTTAAGCTATGTTATCGGTTAAACAAGCGGACTTTACTTTGCTTGTCCTTATGGTTTTTGAGCAAATCAGCAGGCCCGATAATCAGTTGTGTTTTACGGTAAAATCAAGCGAGTGGGAGAAATCTTTAGCTGCTGATTTACCCAAAAAAATGAAAAAAGTGAAAGTCGGCTGGCTGGTTTAATCAATAACAGAGCCGAACTTATTAGAGCTATGTTATTATATTATTGGTTCAGACAGCCAAATTTAACTTCCTTTGTGTTTTTTGATATTGGTGGAATCAAGTGCCGCGACAATAAGTTGTCTTATTACAATTAAATTGAGTGATTGAGTAAAAATTATAGCGTCTCAAAACTATAACCTATGCTTTAGCTCTCTTTTTATGTACCTTCACTTCGTTTTTTTTTAAAATAAAATCAGGTGTCGCGACAATCAGTTGTCGTATTACGATTAAACGAGAAATTGGTAAAAACTTTAGCTTCTGATTTAATCCCGAAAAAAAAAGTTAAAATCAGTTTATTTGAGAGATTTCGGTAGTTAAACCAGCAAACATTCACATCTTTTTTTGTTCTTTACTGAAGGCGGAAAAAAGGAAAAAAGGAATAGGAAAAAAATGCCGCGACAATGATTAAATCGAGCGATTGGGTAAATAGCGTAGCTTCTGGTTTAATCAAGAACAAACAGCCCTGAGTGTTCTGACTGCCCCGTTAAAAATGACGAAAAAAGTCTACGATAGTAGAAAAAAAGAAAAAAATTACAGATTTTTTTTTCTGTTTTATCTTCTCTTTATCACCACACACGCTAATTTAAATATTAAAAGAGTGTATTAACCGATCAAATTGTTTGAATCAAACTCCATTGGAAATACTTTATGAGCAGCGTCAAAAGAACGCAAGATATCGCGCATTAAACATTCCAAATTGACCAAATCAGCAATTTTCAAAGCCTTATAACTTGCCAAAAAACAGCTGATTTCTTTTAAAATTTTGAATTCAAAATAACGCTTCATCTACATAAATACATTGCGTTGCGCTTTCAGCATTAAAAATGAAATCTTCAAAACGGGCTTGAATTAGTCCAGAAGATGTCCGCAGTGGCAGTTTTCAAACTCTTAAAACTTTGCTAAAAATGATCACAGGTGAAATATCTTTTTTAAACCTTTGAACTCAAGAAGTTGATATCTTCATTAGTTCGATGACTTCATTGTGTTCAAATATTTTATTTCGATCCTCTAAATCGGTCAGAATATAAAAATCTACACCAAGCATATATATTTAGTTACTTAAATAATCAGTTACACATAAACATTTAGCCTCAAATATAGATAAGATTCCTTGCATCAGGACAAAACCGTGATTATTTCAATCGCTCATTATTTCACAATAGTGTTTACTTATTGGAGCTTAAAAACTGATTAAGTGTTCAAAAAAAAACAAATGAAAATTTTATGATATTTTGATCAATTTTCTTTCAAAAATCTTTTCTCCACACGCTGTCTATGTAAAGGAAAAAGTAATACATTTAGCGTCTAGAAGCATATTAGTTGGAGAAACATTTAGCATAGTGGCAAGGCGTTCACACTGAAATCGTAAGATTGTGCGTTAGATCTCCTGCCATGGCAATGATAGTGTGTGAGGACGAGCTCTCACTTGACCTCTAGCTTCAGGTCTACCACAGCCTGACCGATTACGTGCAAGCTCTAGACGCGAAAAACGGTCTTGAGTCGCAAAAAAAGAGCTTTGCTCAACAAAATAACTCAGTCTGGAGTATGGGGAAATAAGTGAAACGGACTATGCTTAGACAGGCTAGATAGCCTTTCATAGATCCTCTGCGAATCACAGAAACCACAATTAATTAATTAAGTTGGATAAATAAACATTGCTGCAAAAAATTTTGCTATTCATTAAGTCGAAATTTTCTCGGAAGAAAAAAAACTGCTCCGAGCGCAAATATATCGTCACTGTCTTCAAAAGTCGGAGCAATAATAACCTTCAAAGCAAACCTTGAAAAAATTTCACAGAAAACTTGTCGTTTTTAAAAAAGTTCTTCAGCCGTTCTACTTTTTATATAAAAATGAAACCGCGGAAAAAATTGTAAATTTGTCAAGCAATCGAGTATATTTTTTGTCAACTTAAGGTAGGGACGGATCTAGGGCTCATTTTTTAAGGTAGGGACGGATCATTTTTTCCCTTTGTAAAGTAGTATCAATTGTGACCGGAGATACTTTCAGAACAATTTTAAGCTTATTCAGCCTACAATGGAAGCCATAAAACAATACCAAAGTAGAGCCCTTTAGGTGGCGAGTTAGTCGAAGTGTTTGCCAGTTGGGAACGTTTCAAATGCACTTATAACGATTGAATGTGTACAGTGTAAGGGAAGCCTAATGGCGTGTCTAACATAAACGATTCCAATATTTTGACAGTTTTAATTTGGCAATTATTTCAAATTGGCAGGCAATTCAAAGTTGGCTTAGTTTTTTATTTCAATTTTATCTCACTAGTTATTTTGTCAATTATTCAAATGAGGTTGGAAATTGGCAACTTATTGAGAAAAGTTCACATATATTTTTGCGATGCTCACAGAAGTTTCAGAAAGCGAGGAAACATAAGTAATTGAATGTGCGGCTTTCTGACAATGTATATATTGTCAAAAAGCCGCACATTCAATTACTTATGTTTCCTCGCTTTCTGAAACTTGCTGTGAGCATCGCAAAAATATCTGTGAACATTTTCTCAAAAAGTTGCCAAGTTTTCCTATATAGGAACTATCTGTTAATCGGAATTATCTGTAAAATGTCGATTGAAGCTTGCATTAACGATTATCATATTTGATTTCCAAAGAGTATTGATTGATATAGATGGGCTTTAGGAGGCGAAGAGGGGTGGCAGTAAGGTAAGCACTAGCTTCCGGTCGCATATTCATCAACAGCGCAGTAGGCAGATCAGAAAAAATGATATAAAAAACTACCAAAAAATGTTAGTTAGAAAAAGAAACTACCAAAAAGAACTAGTACGTCTGCCGCTATTGAAGCTTTCAAGTGTTGATAGGTTGAAATTTGTTTAATGAAACTAATGCACACAGAGGCGACTCGAAGCAACACAAACATGAAAAATGTTGGAAACAACCAGGTCAACCAAAATTTTCGAGAGAAGTTCATTTTAGGCAAAGATGCCAGACATTTGAATATCAAATTAGCAACAGAGAGAAAAAAAGTTTACGAAGAGGAAACAAAGCAGACAATCTTTATGCAGGCAAGTAGGGCCAAAAAAGAGGTAATTTGTTTGAAAAAGTTGAAAAGGTTCAAGTCTTTCCTGAAACTACAATAAACAATGCTTTCACTTGCAACTAAAATGAAAGTTGCCTACAGCACAAGCACAATCCGTGGTGTAACAAAGCCCACAACCTTAGAGCAGACACCAGTTGACCTAGAAAAATTAGCTTTATTAAAAGGTTCTAAAAAAAATCAAGTTCCCTGAAACTACATTGAACAAATCTTGCAACTACAAAGAAAGTTTTTTAAGGCACAAGAAAAATCCGTGATCTGGCAACATAGTTAAAAAAAGTTGAGCAGATAAACGAAAGTAGGACAATTCACTATTTGCAGGAACAAAATTGCAATTGTTTTTATGCTGAAAAGAAAAGCAAGTTCCGGCCGGGACTTGGGCTCATAGCCGTAAGATGAAAAGTCGACGGCGATAAGCAATACCTTTAACCTAAGTAGGAACGAACCTGAGTAGGAACGAACCTAAAAGTAAGAAAAACAAGTAAGATTTGCAAGAAAAACTTTTCACCTGGAAAAAAAGTATAGTTCCCGATTACCAGACACTTGCTTTCGCAAGTGTAAATACCTGCAAAAGATCAATCTACGTCCATTGGACTCAATGAGAAGGTTGAAAGCTAATGTTTTTGAACAGAAAAGTTGTAATTAGATTCAAGCTCTACACATATGCTTTGAAATAGTTAGTTTATTTTAGTGAACTGTTTTAGTGAGTGTTCGGTTTATGGGGCCAGGTACTCGCTTTTTGTGTTACCTTCCTTGACCAAAAAGTGGTATAACTTGACCGTCTCGACCACACTTCAGTATTTTAAGACATTTTTGACCAAACTTTGAAACTTTTCGCCTTCCTCGATCCAGAAAAAATGTTCAATTTGCTCGACTCAGTTTCAATCTTAATTACATATCAGCCGCTTTTAACTTTTGAAATAACCGAAGTTTAAACAAGCAAAGATAGCCGAATGCTGAGCTAGGAGTACAAAATGTTCCGACATTAGAAATGAAAAACTTCAATTGAGATCTTTAGACTGTTAATTGAGACTTTTATACTAGCTGCCAAAAATTGTGTCCTTTCGAATCAGTGCTGAAATTTATGGAACTTTTTGATGTTTTTTTTTCAATTTAAATTCAATCTTAACTTTATTCATTTTAATTACCTAGTTTATTTTTTATTTTAGTTAAAAGATCTTGTTCCAGAAGTGTTTTTGAACATCTCACTATTCAAAGTAATCAGTTTACGATAGTTTACAATAGGCAACTTTCAGTGTCACATTTCAGTGTTTGGAAAGAGCTCATAATTTATTTCATGAAAAGCCAAAAATGAGACAATAAATTCTGTGCTTTTTTCGGGACGTCTGTGAACCATAAACACAGAAGTTTTCGACAGTGAAAATAAAATCCAATCTTTTCTTTAAATAATTATAAAGATTGTAAGTTTTCAAGTGTTGAAAGAAAAAAGACAAGATAAATTTTAGTGTGGAAAGTTTTTTACCGGTTTCAAAACAAAAACTATGGTTGAAATTCATAACAAAATTGATTTTTTTTCAGTTACGTTCTTTTTGAGGATATTTTTTGAAGTTTTAAAACTGTGAAAATGATGCTTACAATTTCAAGAACTACTTTTTCAATATATGGTTTATGCGTCTCGCTCGCCCGCTGTAATCCCTCGAAATTAGAATAAACATCAAAAGTTTAAAACTGAGAAACTAAGAAAAACTGCAAACTGAGAACTTTTTTTTGAAAATGTGAAACATTTGTAGAACTTTTGATATATCTATCAAAGTTATGAATGCTTTAGTTTGATATATCCTTGGAAACATTCCCTCTATCCTTCAGATAATTACTTCTGGCACCTGACTTTGCATGAAAAGAACTTAACGATTAAAATAAACCCAAAGACAAGGTTCCTCCTCACTTTCAAAGGTCCGAAGAGCACTCTCAACTGTGATAGAAAGTCAATATAGTTTTGGTTGATGAAAATGACCTGCGGGTGATGATAAAATTGAATTAAAGAATGATTTACAGCAAAATGAATAGAGGAGAACAAATGACGATAGCTCCTCTTCAGGGCAAGAAAAGTAAATGAAAGATAGTGAATTCTCATTAAAACAGTACGTGCTCAAAATTAAGAAAAGTTATTTCACCTGGTACATTTTGCTCGCCAGCGTCAGAACAACAAAAACTGCCAGAATATCACCTCAATGAGGCAATAAATCTGTGCTTTTTTTGGTACATAATGGTTGCTTGTTGACCTATTCTCTGCTTTGCCATACAAAAAATAACTTCCCTCAAAAATCTCAGAGTACCAAGTAATTTTTCATGGACTTTCACAAATTTCTTTCAGGAGCTGAGCGTTTCACGCGGGTATAAAAATTGTTTTTAGGCCCCCTACGGTACTATTATACGAGATCGATTTTTGATTGACAGAACTTCTCAAAAAATCCAAGGTCCACCACTGGACCTGGCCGAGTAATGCTGTAACTTTTTAGCTTTATATCTTACCTTTCATTTTATCGTTTCTTTTTTAATTGATTTTTTTTTCGGAAATCTAAATAGCATAGGATTTTTATAACTCTCGGTCGTGGTTTTGGGCCCACTGCGACCATCGCTGAGTCCACTAACAAAACTTTTAATCCCCTCTGACTGTAAAGTTCCGATTCCGGGAGAAAATAAATTTCTTGCAGGGTTATCGTGCAAAATATGCCAAATTTACCATCTCACGCCGAGTTTGGAACGTTCTCTGTTTTGATTGATTCAAACGGATTTAAATGACACTTCAACAATCATAGAAAAGCTTTAATTTTAAAAGAGAAAAAAATTTAGGGGAACGAGTATTATTACTTCTGACTTACTAAAAACCTCATAGGATCAAATTAGCATTCTGTCTCAAATATAGATCAAGTAAAGATCATTCAGCCCCGTTTTTTTTGTAGAGAGGAATGCAGAATACCTGTATTTCATTGGCTGAAAAAACTCAGTTTGAGTAAATCTAGCATCCACCCCCCTAAAATATCCTTCCTCCTGAAAAAGTTCTAACACACATAAACTTTACAGTGTTCAAAAACAATAAACAAGGCAGTTAATATCAAGGAAAAACCGTGCTCGTTCCAACTGACCTTTAACGTCTTCCCATGTTGACCTCCATACAAGAAAAAAGCTTATCATGTAACTCAATACAAATAAAGTTTATCATTCAAATCCATACATAGAGTCAAAAGAAAAAAAGCATTTTATACAATTTCTTAGTTTTAAAACTGTATTATAAGCATTGATTTACATGATTACCAAAAACTCCTAACTTTAAAGTCAAAAAACTAAGAACTTTTTTTTGGATGCAAAGTTATTTCTATGATCGAACAAACATTCTTGAAAAATTCAAAGCAAACATAATTGTAAATTGTTGTCCATAACTTTTTAGTCCGGAATTTTTGAAAAAAACCGCTACCTTCATTTCTCGGGCAGTCACAGCTCTCATTTTTTTTGTTTTTAAGATACATTTTGAACCTATATTACAAGTCAGAAAAAGGTGACGGTTTTCACGCACTAAGTTCTTCTAAATAGAATTTTTTTAGACGTATATAAACAAGTATTGAGGTGAAATTTTTTCAAGTATTGTATGAAATGCCATAGATCAAGTTACATAGCATACTGTTAAACGCTTTTAACTATGCAACTCTTGCCTCTTTACTTAAGCGTTTTCTTTTATCGGAAAAATCTTAGTCATTGTAACTTCGCTCAAAACACGTAAAAAAGAGGAAAAACTACGAGTTATAAAAAATTAATTTATTGAAACAAGCTAACCAAGTAATTTTAAAAAATTTTCGATGCAATTTTCTGAACGTATGGAGTTCCATGAAAATAGAAGAAAAAAATGTATGACAAGCTGTTTTGATCACTCAAGCTTCAAATCAAAAATTTAAAAAGTGTTCAAATAAGGTAAACAAAATATTTAGAAAAAAATTTTTTTTTCAATTTCTCAAATGCGCTATATGAAGTATAGTGTTTTGAACGCTGTATCTGACAACCATATTTTGGACCTCGGTTCTCAGTGGAACGATTAGGGTAGCCGCTTAGAGTTTGATAAGACAAAATGCACCGCGCTTTAATTATCCGAAATTTGTGAACTGGCATTTTACAAAATTAAAAACATGTAGCAAAAAAATGATTGCAGGTGAATTCTTTTTAATTTGGAGCTCAGGACATCAAAAGGTTTCAGATTATTCAAAACACTCATTCTAAAAATGCTAGTTAAGAATCGAAAAATGTCTTGAGAAAAAACCGCCTAGAACAAAAATGTTTCATCATTTTCTTTGAAAGTCTTAGTAATTACCATTGTACAGAAACATAAAAATAGCTTTCCAGGTTTTTTTACCCAAATTATAAAGTACGTTAATTACTTGCAGTGACAATTTTTGAAAAAAAAACTTTTAGATCACAACAAGCGAATAGTTTTGAAAAAATTATATATTTAATTTTGGCATCGAAAAAATGTTATCTCACATGGCTCTTGATGTTTTCATGGTTGTCTATCAAATAACGTTAAAAAGATGACGTTTTAAATGATATTTGTTTTGTCTTGTAAAAATCCAGGTAATTTTTACTGCTAATTTTTAAATTGTTGAGACTTTTTTGTTCATTTTAAGGGCTATTCTCATGGACAAAGGACCGAGAACAAAAACTGTCGAAAGTCAGTCATTAAAATGAATCAATTGCTGTTCAACTAAAAGAAATTTAATGAAGCAGTATTTTGCTGGTTTTATAACGAAACTCTTGAAAAACAAAATTTGTTTCAATCCACCGGCGGTCAGTGACAATTTGAAATTTTTTCATACTTCTGCCGTTTTTTTTTCGACCGAAATTTCTTTTAAGTCCCTGGAAATGTTTACGTGCTGTGAGACTTTCACGCTTTCTTGCCAAATTTTGAAATGCTGAAATCTGATTGGCTGATTCATATTTTCGCTTATTCGGTCCTTCGCCCATGAAAGATTCCACAATTTTAAGTTATGTTTTGTTTAACTTGCTAGTTTGAAAAAAGAGAAAAATTATGGTTCGATCTATCAAAAACGTAAAAAATATATATTTTTCGCCAATCTTGGGTATGAGAAAATTTTTAGGGTCCGTCACCAAATTTGAATATCTCAAAATAGTACAAAGGTGGGACAGAAAACAGAGTTGAGGTTGAATTAACATACAATTTGAGCAGTAAAATAATGATTCAGGGGTTGAAATTGGAGTAAAAAGTGGCAGCTAATGGACGAAATGTGAACTTTCAAATAATTCTAATTACTTCGGTCTGAGGAAGCACTGTTTGTTTAATTACCTGAACGGAAACAATAACTGCAAAACTATTCACAAAACTCGGCAACAAAACATTAAATTAGCAAAACCGTTAAGAAATTTTAGTCAGAAAAGTTTCATGTCTGCAATTAAAACATCGGGGTTTTACTTCCATACAATACATTTTATCATACCATTCCATGCATGAAGTCAATGAAAAGCTGGTTTTCATTAAAAAAATATTTTAGAAGTTTTTAAAACATTTCCTGTCTTTTTGAAAGCGTTAAAGTCATATTGTTATTATAATAATGCAATTTTTTATATTTGGATTAAAAAAGATTGAGCTTACAATTTTCGCATAAAAAAAATGTGCGATGAGTTTTTTTCCATGAAAACAGAAACTTAAAATGTATTTTAAAAACATTTTCAGAAAATTTTTAATCAATTTAACATGCTTTTTTGTTGATTGAGAGCACTATGGAAAATGATTGTTTACTAAACTAAGACGAGGGTAGTTAGCAAAATTCAGTAAATGCTTGTCTTCTGTAGAAATGCAAACTTAAATATTGATTTATTTTACCCGAAAAAAAAACGATTGAAACCTGAAAATGAAATGAAGCCATGGTTTTTGCCAATTTTGTCCACAATAGTTCATTCCGAAAGAGTTTTTTGCTCGTTTTGTTAATTCAGGCTCACGCATAAATCAAATTTGGAACGCTACATAAAGATGACAATGTTACTACTAGAAAAATCAGATTTAGAAAATTTGAAAGAAAATAATGAAGGTTATATTGTCTGTAATCAAAAAATAACTTTAGAAATTAGGTTTAATTTGTGAATATCTTTCTGATGTAAAGTTGGCCAAACATGAGAAAAAGGTTAAGAGTTTAAGGTTTTCAGTGTTTCGTTCAAACAATTTAGGCCAGCGGCGAGGTATTTTTGTCCGAAATGATTCCTTAAAAAATATCAATATATACCTTGGTACTTGGTATAACTTAATAACCAATTTAAAGTCAGGGGAAAAACTCAATTTTAAAACCGTCTTTCCACTCGTAGCTTTATCATTTTTTTTCGTAGCTATTTTTCCGTAATTTTATCTGATCTATCTCGAAAAACTGCCAGACAGGTGGAACATTGAGCGAGTGTGGTCCTGATACCAGCAGTCCTGAAACCAATGATGGATAATCGCAAGAACCCCGTAATTTATAAAAATTTCTCTTCAAGCTGTTCTGAATTGATATCAGAAACACAATTCTTAAACTTTTACCATATGCAAGTTATGTGTTTGCTCGGTTGATAAAATATCACCAAAAGCAAACATTACGACATATGTTGTCTCTCTCTGATTGGTTTAACCAACAGATGGAATGTTGGAAATATGAAAATGTACGGTATATAAGCCAAGCGAAAATATACCAAATCATTACAATCACTATCACTATCAAAATCAATCTATATCCAATAACCCTTGTTCTATATTTGATGTGTGTCCCCTATATTTGAAATAAGAAAATTATTTACGAGTGAAAGAAACTTTGTCGTTGAATAATGATAAGAAAGTCTTAACAACATTCAGAAAGACCCCTTATTCTAACTAGCTGCGAGTTGGTCGATCGCCATAAGTTAAGTCAAGTTAGTTTGGAATTTATGGTGCGACCAGTGAGGCACATAAGTTCCAAAAATTCACTCACAATCAAGATTTTCAAAAATTTGAAAACTTGAAAATTTCAAAATCTCAAAAAATTGAGATTATCAAGTTTAAACGCCACTTGAAGAAGACTTGCTTGATTTCGGAAACCTGCTGTTTTTAAATGACTTTATGGAAATGCCACCCAAAATAATCAACCCGATTAATCAGTCAAAATTGAAAACCCGTTTTACAACCCCAAACGTGAAACACTCTAATGGCATTCAAAAAAGAAAAGCTATTATCCGACCTTCCAAAACTCTCCCTTTTTCTTCAACTCGGCAACACCTAGATTTTGAAACCATAATAGTTCACCAATCAGCAAACTCTCTACAACTTGAACCAAAAATCGCGATCCAAGTCGAAAAGGAACAAAATCTCAACCCCAGAAAACCGCCAAATTTTGATACCAGTTTAAACTACGCGCTCTCTCCCTTTATTAACCGATTTAAGAGACAAGCCTATCCTTCTTACCAAAACGGTAACGATGCCTACCGTCTGGTTAATCCACAACTCCCCCATCAACAGACTTGTGTTCCAGCAGCCTTTATAACCGCCCAAATGCAAACTCCAATCCTTGACTCCTACACAGATCAAGTGCAAAAGAATTAAATAAACGACTTAAATCGTATGAACCAAATGCAGAAAACCATAACAGCTCTCCGGGAAAAAAATAAGGATCTCATTAATGAATATTTGAGCCTAAAAACCCAGCTGGAAGGAAACTATCAGTTTCAAGATTATCTGTTAACCTCCGTCCCTTTATTTTTAAACTTTGTATTCAATTATATCCAACTGTGTTTGGCCGCCGCCGCCACTCTACAAAATTTGCTTCTACAATTATAGGTCAGTATTGCCGATAAATATATTTGCCAAACCAAATTTGATTAAAATGTTTTTGATGTTATATTTCTTCAAAAGATCCAGCTGCGATTTGGCCGCCGCCGCAATTCTACAAATCACTGCTCTGCTCTACATGCCCCTTTTCTACAAGACGCAATCCTACGAATCGACTACACTACAAGCAGTCATTCATCGACCGACTACACTACAAGCCGCCATTTTACGAGCAAACTGTCAAAATCGGAAACAAAAAACTTTACGCAAACTCTATTAAAACTTTTCGATGTTTTGTAAATTGTACTTTTAAATTTTTTATAAGCTGAAATCGCCGTTAACAATCACCCTATAGGATGGTTGGATGTTCTGAATTGAAATCAGAAACACAATTATTAAACTTTTACCATATGCTAGTTTGAAGTTATGTGTTTGCTCGGTTGATAAAATATCACCAAAAGCAAACATTACGACATAAGTTGTCTCTTTCTGATTGGTTTAACCAACAAATGGAATGTTGAAAATATGAAAATGTACGGTATATAAGCCAAGCGAAATTATACCAAATCATCACTAAAACTATCACTATCAAAATCAATCTATATCCAACAACCCATGTTCTCTATGTGATGTGTGTCCCCTATATTTGAAATAATGAACTTATTTACTAGTGAAAGAAAGTTTGTCTGTTGAATATGAATAGGAAAGTCTTAACAACATTCAGAAGGACCCCTTATTCTAACTAGCTGCGATTTGGTCGATCGCCATAAGTTAAGTCAAGTTAATTTGGAATAAAGCGGAGAGGAGGGCGGATTTCAAAAAGTTCAGAACTTTTGGTCCATTTTTTGAGCTCGACCTCATAGGCTTTCAAAGCGTTGCCTGAACACAAAAAGACTCTGTTGTGAAACTTGAGGAAAAAAATACGGATTGCTCGGCCAAAAATAGACGTAAAGTGTACAAAAAGGGATTTTTTTTTTGAAAAATTTAGCAAACAGAATTGAAAAGCAGGGAACAATCACTAACTGCTGCCCTAAAAATCAAAAATCCCTGCTTTGCACTACAGCTGTTTTTACCAAGTAGGGCGCGTTTTTGACAGGAACAGGAAGTCATTCGCAGTTTAACTCAAAATTGAGAGTAACAAATAGTAGAACTGATTGAAACTAACTCACCCTTCAGTCTGGAGTCAGTCCAGTACAGTCTGAGATAGACCTCTACACACACTCGCATATCTTTCTCATCCACAGGTCCAAAAGAGTGGATGGTCATAGCCAGTCGCACATCCACGCCATCTGCATCACCACCTTCATCTGAACAGAGAGACAGAGGGGTCAAGATTTTTAACTAATTATTGAATTGAAGTCGTTTTTTTTTGTTAAATTTGTACAGTTATTGGCTTCAAATTAAAAACAGAGTAATTTCGTATTTAAATTTTTGAATAATAAATATAACTTTTCAAAATCAAGTTATTTAAAAATCTCATTTTTGACCGAATCGAAGGTCGACTTAGTAACTGCCCCCTCCCACAATACATAAAACAAGGAAACATTGCCACACTAAACTTGGTTAAAATTTGTGCTGCGTTTGAAATACTCGATTCCGATTAACTCTAAATTTTGACCTAGAGCCAGAATTATCCCGCATAAATGTATGTTCTGTTAATTTTCTACAGCTGGTCAGGGCGTTTACCTTCTGGGTCAGAAGGGGGAAGCATCTCTTTGAAGTAGTCCAGAGGTATGAAAGGCACCCGATTGTTCCCATTACATCCACTTTTGCACTCTTGTTCGCCGCTAACGGCACCGTTTTGATCACGACCACCGCTACCGGATAGACAGAAAATGATAATCAACAAAATAGTTCGTCGGGCCAACAAATGAGTAACCTTCTGAAGGTAGTTTGAAGACTTCTCAATTCGTCGATAACCAAGTAACATCTTTGCGAATCG
>NW_026970742.1:0-69592 GCF_963678635.1 Symsagittifera roscoffensis | reverse complement strand
TGGCAGCGGCGATGAAGCGTACTCCTAGTACTCGTTGCAGTTTCTTCCTGAACAGTGGCGTGTCATCTTCTGCTTCGGTCGTGCTTGTGGCCTTTTCGAAGGTTGCGACCAGTCCTTTTGTGATTAATTCGTGGCTGGCCTCTAGTAGTGCATTTGCTGTCATCGTTGGGTGTTCCTCGTTGTGACTCCTCTCCTCTTGTAACGTCTTAGTTGGGTCCACGCGGCTAACCCAGATTTTGTCGTCGTTTTTCTGTTTAACCCCAGGGGATTTCGTTTGTGTGGATGTTGAGGTTGTTGCAATTTCCTTCTGACTTGATCTCGTCTCAGCATGATTGGTGTCCTTCTTGTGGTCTGTTGTGCTTGTTAATGTTGTTTGTTTGTCGCTGAAAACTTTTTTGGGGAAGTTTTATTTTTCCCTGGTTTCTCCCGCTTTCTTTTGTGCGATCACTTCTCTCGCTGCTTGTACTCCGGAAATGCCCACGTTTGGCTATTTTGTATAGCCGTGCTTGAGTTCCTCTTTTTTCCTTTTGCGGGTGGTCTTTTATGCCATCTTGGGTCTGGTAAGTTTTCCTTTCTGTCTGATGATCCATGAGATTGTGTAGTTGTCTCAGTAGTCCTTCCTCGCGAATCCGTGTTTTTCAATTCCGCCGGCATGAATCCATCTTTAAATCTTCTCGTTTCTGGATTTCGGCTCATTGTGTTTTGTTGAATGATGTTGACGATTTTGGTGTCTGGTTGTTTTTGTGAACTAACTGGAGGTGAGAGACCTGACTGTTTTTTTAACAAATTTTGAGTGAAACTGAATTTGATTGTGAGTTTGCAATTGACCGCGTGGGGAATGTTTGGAATGTTTAGTTGTTAATTGGGTGTCTAGGTAAGAATCTAACAACCGTTTGTTTTTCGCTCGCGTTTCGATCAACTCATGCGGTGCTTTGTCTTAATTGGCCAGATTATTCAAAATGACGTTGTCAATCAGTTCGAGGTTATTTATGAATGCATTAATTGATGCTACAACAATATTCTCATCATACTCGCTGGGAGGTATTGCCAATCCAACTGGATTTTGTGATATTTAGCCTATTAGTTCCGTTTTGCTCCCCGCGAGATGTTTGAGATCAAACTGAAATTGTATTAAGCGGTCAATCCAACACGTGAGCCGGCTTTGACCTGTTTTTTATCTTTCGTTTGCGTTTTAAGCGCTAATTAAAGCTTGATGATCTGTAATGACGGAGAAATTTTTTCCATATAGTCAGTATTTGAAATTTTGTTTGCCCAAACTACTTTTAATAATTCTTGTTCGTTTACCGAGTATTTTTCCTCAAGGGAGTTCAGGTGATGCATAAGCTACTGCTATCGAACCTTCTGGTGAGTACTGTTCTAATGCGGCCCCTACGCCTGTGTTAGACGCATCGTAGACTATGCGAGTGTCCAATGATTGGTCAAGGTGTTTTTTTTTCTGTTTTTTGAGCTACTAATTTCAATATTTTTTAAAAGTTGTGTTGTGTTCTGTTGACCAGTCAAGTGGTTTTGTCTTTTCTGTGTTTTGTAGTAATGAACGTAGAGCAGCGGCTGTTTCTGCTTAGTTTGGTTATATCGAGTGAGGTGATGTATTGATCCCATAAAATTTTTTATTTGTTAATTGTTTTTGGCGCTGAGAGGTTTTTTGCCTCGGTTTTCTTTATGAGGTATGTTGTTCCTTTGCTAGTGATGTTGAACCCTAACCACTCAGTTTGCTTACAAGCGAACTTACATTTCTCAAGAGATTTTACAAGGTTTTGATCGTCTAGTTTTTCCAAAACTGTTTTTAGCTTCTGTTGTTGTAACTCTGTGGACCCTTTAGTCACTATCAGTATGGCATCTAAATATGCGTACGTGTTCGTGCAGTTTGTTTAAGTTAAGTCAATTGGTTTTTGAATTTCGGCTGGCATATTCATAAGTCCGTAAAATCCTGTCTGGAATTGGTAAGTCCCCGTAGCGTTACCGCCGATCAGACTGAAACTGCATTGTTCGCGGATTGACTTATCCAACGGGACTTGAGAGTATGCGTAACGAAGATGAAGTTTCGGAAACAACGTCTGTTATGTTTTGTCCGACTTAACAACTTCTGCGATGTTATCCAGTGGTAAATCGCTGTTAGGAATTTGATATTTGTTTTTGTCGATAAATTTATTGATCTTCTTTGAATCCACTGCGAATTTGACTGTCTGATCTTTTATACTGTTATGACAATTGGACTGATAAATTGTCGGCCCGAACACTTGTCTAATATGATGATCTATTTTTGGTCTTTTGATTTCTTTAATTTTCCTTCAACACGTTCTTGGAGTTGTATCGTCGACCTTTTTGTTGATTTGGTATGAACTCTTCACTGAACTGTGTTCTCATCGTGTAATTTTTTAATTTTCCGATACGTACGCATAGTTGTTGAAAGTTGTCTCTGACCCATTATTTGATTTCTGGATCAGATTCTTCTTATTCGCGTATGCTATGTACGTTTTGTTTGTGCTGTTCTTGGATTAGCTTGATAACTTTTTGTGGTAATATGTTGCGTTTTTTAATATGTGCTAATTTATCATAAACCACGATAAATGGAGTTGATTGTATTTTCCAGCCTCCTGACTCAATAGTTTTTGTCAACCTTCCTTTTGGAATTATTGTTTCGCCATTGTAGCAAGCTAGATTTTTGGCGGTGTCTCCTGTGGGAATGGTTTTGAAAAGTGCTGTTTTGTCGTTTTGTTGAATGCGCCGTGCGCTTTTTTCATTTAGAAACGACATTGGGCTCCCCGAGTCAGCTGCAGCGTATAATTGCTCTGTATTTGTCTTTAGTTTAACGATATGTCCGTTTAGGTCTTCTTCGGCTAGTGTACTTGGGTTTATAGTTTCAAACTACTCTGAGATTGCCATAACTGAAAATTTGTCTATTTGATAGTCGTCGCAACCGTTGCTTGAAGTGAATTCAGCGAATGCTACTGTGTCGTTTTCTGTCTCTGGACTTTCGGTCTCCAGTTCCTCCTGTTGATCTTCTTGTCTGTCCACAAAGTTTTTTACCTGTATGGACCAGCATATTTTTGCAGAATGACCCCTCTTGGCGCATTTTGAGCAGATCTTATCATCGGCGGGGCAAGACTGTATTTGGTTTTGATCATACTGATTTTCGCATTTGTAACACTGTTTTTGAGTGTTTTTGTTGGTATTTCTTTGTTGTCTTCTTGTTTTTTTTTGTGTTCCGCGTGCAAAAGATCGCCCGCGGGCGCTAAAACTTCTGTGTGTTTTTGGGTTGTTGGAGCAGTTGTAGCGGCCAGGCGTGTTTATGTAATGGACCGGTTCTTAATTTATTGTAATGTTATGTCCTGCTAATGGATTTTTTTCATTGTCCATTTATGTTCAATTCCTTTTTCTCGATGTATTGCGTTTTCATACGCATCTTGCGGGCTCCTTGTCTATGCTAATAAGTCTTCTGCGATCTTGTCATTGTTCATATGCGCTGTGAACATATCTTTGACTCATTCGTCTTCTCGGTCGCCGCAGTCTGCTCGTGAAGCTAATTCGACTAAATCCGAGTGAAATTTTTCATAAAACCTTCTGTTTTCCTTTGTTTCCAACATATGAATTTGTAACTGTCGAAGGCTTTTATTCTAGTTGTCACAAAAATATCCTCAAGTGTTGTTATCAAGTCTTGTGTGGTGACGTTAAGTAGTTCCAAACAAGGTCTTTTCTGTTATATTTGTCCTTCCGCTCCTAAACATAGTCCTAAAAATTGTCATTTTGCGTCGGCTTCGTTCCATCTGAATGAGTTGAATAGTACTCCTTTCTCCCGATCTTTTATAACGTGGTTCTCCCAACCAACTCGTTTCTCTTGGTTTCTGACCTCTCTGTTTTTCTTTTGTGCCTCTGTTTCTCCTGTTATTTCGACTTCGTATACTGACTCTGGCGGTTCGACCAGCGGTGGTCTGGCTCTCAGCAAAATTAGCACTACTATTCCATCCTTTGCGAATACAGCCATTTCCAATTACGCTGCCCACTTAGGCCCCTCTAGCGGTGATTCGACAGATGCCTTGTCCCAGAACGGGTTGATGTTTAGTGGGCTTTTGGAGATAGATAAACTGATAATAAAATCCGCAGCGAGGTAAAACAACTGATTTTAACCAACGTTTATTTTGGTCTGACCATTCGTTCGGCCACCGTTCTAGAGATGGTCTCTCATGATCGACCTACCGGCTAAATGTATTGTTAAAACATAAATCATAAGCTACGCGTAGCATAAAAATCATATATATGAAGACAAAACTTGCTTGAACTTTCAGCAGAATTGAAATGGTTTAATTTGTTTTGCGAAATTCGGGCCCAAAATTTTACCCCAAATATGGGTCAAAATTACGCTAAAAATACCCAGTCGATCACAGACATAATTAGATCAAATTGAGCACCCTACGCATCCCAACAAGCTTTAAGAAGGTTTTATTCTCGAAAGGAAATTTTGCAAACCGTTTGAAAACTGTTTTTAAATGAATAGTTGGTACTTTATATAGTAAAAACGACCTTTTTTGTCCATCAAAGAAAATAAAATAACATAAACAACGTTTTGGCGAACACAAACTTCCTAAAGTTTGTTGGGCTACGTAATAACTAAAAAAAGTCAAATCGACCCATTTTTGGGGTAAATTTTTGGGCCCGAGATTCGCAAAACAAATTACACCATATTAATTCTGCTGAAATTTTAAGTAAGTTTTGTCTTCATGAGTCTTCACCTCATTGAGATAACTTCGACACCCTCACCAAGCCTAAGTACGCCTATGGTTTTGTTTCGCGTCAATAAAGCTGTTTGACCATGAAATTGTCGAATAATGCTTTTGGTGCACGCATAAAAAACTGAACGCTTCCCATAGTAAGTCAAAAAAAATTATATAAGCAATAAAGGCCCAATCATATTTCGGAACGGAGAAGGAGCCGTTTTTTCTCTAATTCTCTATCCATTCAATCGATTAAACGTAAATTTGTATCGTGTCCCTTCACTCAAAAAAATTTTAAGGTAAAATTACCGTAAATGAGTTAAGGTAAAAAACAAAATTTACCCTAGCATTACCTTATCTTTACCTTAAAAAATTCTTAAGGTAAAATTTACCTCAACTGAATTTAGGGTAATTTACCTTAACTCAACCTTAATTTTACTAAAAAATTTAGGAATGTTTTTAAATGAACAGGAATGAGGTATTTTAAGATGTATTTTTTAATTTTTGTAGGTATGTATGTATGTATGTATGTAGTGTACGTAAGTATGTATAAATGTATGCATGGCCTAATTAGTCTGCATATTTTTTAAGGTAAATTTACCTTAACTTTTTTTTGAGTGTTCCTAAACGGTGGGGGGGGGGGTTCACATACAGTCAAATCACGTACAGCCAAATGGACATCAATTTTAGTATTTTGTAAATGAACTCAAGTGCCCACTTAAGTATCTCGAATTTCTTAAGAGAAATTACCCGAGTCGAGACTTTTCACCTAATTTGAAGCAAGATTTGAGCGGTTTGAGCGGTTTTTGTAGACAATTACGCTCAAAATCTTGCTTCAAAATGAGCGGTTTGAGCGGTTTTTGAACGGTATAGCTAGAAAAACTGCTCAAAAACCGCGCAAAATTTTAACGGTTTTGAGCGGTTTATCTAAAAAACCGCTCAAAAACCGCTCAAACCGCTCAAATCCTGCTGAAAAACCGCTCAAACCGCTCATACCTTGAGCGGTTTTTGAGCGGAATCTCGACCCGGGTAAGCATCCCGCTCGTCGGATAAAGTAACTCTGTACAATAATCGAAATTGAAGTCAATACAGAATTCAGGAATTATAAACATACAATTTATATGATTCACTCACAATCCAGATTGAGCGACAAAAAAAAACACTTTCGAAAAGAGAAATTTCTTTGAACGTGACCAGTAAATTTGGCCCTGACACTTAAAATTTAAAAATCTAACTTGCACTATAATAAACTTTACCGTCAAGTACATGTCATGACTATCCAGATGAAGTGACCAATAGCATCAATGTAACAGTTTGCCCTATCCGGCTAGCGAAGTAAAGTCAACAATCCATCAATAACATCGAACAAAAAATATTTTTCTGACGCCGAAGCAACAAAAACATCATCTTTAAAAAATAAACGAAAAATAGAAAATACCTATAGCGAGAAGTCATTTCGAACGTATGATTGGTATCAACCCAAAAGACACTTTACCATTTTACTTTAATATTGAAACCACTTCACAAACAATATTTCAAGAATACGACAAAAATTTTGAAGATGGCTCTATCCGAACCACTTGTCATACATCCAGATAAGGATCCATCACCTGGATAATTACAATTTTGTCCTAATATCATTGTAAACTTATTTTGCAAAGGCTTTAGTCAATTTAAAAAAAAATTCAGAATTAAAAATCAAAAAGCAAATGCTATTCACCCAATCTATGCAACTTAAACACTTAATATGGAATAATTGCAATTGAAATTCTACCACCGAAACCTAATAATGAAACTCCCTTGCATAGAGTACAAACAATTACATATAATTTTTTTTAAAAAAAATTCATAGAATACTTTTTAAGATTACAACATCAAAATCCACAATGAGTAAATTCAGAAAATAAGTTTCTTGTTGCGTCTTCATCGTAGATACAAATGAAAAAGTTTCTTCTTCATCACCACAAACAACACGACCTACAAATCAAAAAAAAATAAATATGCTTACTTTTTAGATATTTAGATACAATCAGAAGAATTTTTAGATACAATCAGAAGAAATCCAACAACATTGATAAGCTCGCCATATTAGGACTTTATGTTCAATTGAGTTTGGCATAGTTCAAAGTCGACAACTTCGAAAAAATATACAGGTCGTGTAAAACAATCTAGAAAACAGTTTCATAAAAACTGTTATGATAAAACATTTTATTCAGAACAAGCAGATTATGTTTGAACCCTAATTGGCACTCTAATAATTTTTTAGATTTACAAACTGCAATCTCAAATTCAGCAAATCAAATTTTTTCAGATCAATATTTTTATTTGAAATTGAACAGACAAAACACCATTAAATTATAACACAGTTTTTGGCAACAAAGCAGATAATACCAGTTTAAACTCAACTTTCATTCATGCAAGAGATATTTTAAACAAAAAAAAACAACACGAAATCAACACAATTTTCGATTCCCATCATTTTTTTACAAACAAAACAGTTGTTGTAGCAATGCCAGTAACAACAAAAAAGGTTACCTCACCAATATATCTAACAGTTACAACGCCACATACTAAGAATTGACTGCTCCAGCAATCAAAAGTACGCTCAACTGCTGAAAAAATTCCTTTTGGTAAAAGTTCATCTATGGACTATCAAACACACAGATCTATGATAATTGGTCTACCAATAAATAGACCAATGAGGGAATCATTTTTCAAATCATAAGTATGACGTTCCGGCAAATCAAAATACTACTCATCCCTTAGCAGATCAAGCTCGAAGAAAAACATCACAATCCCTAGAGCATAGCTATTACCACAAACAGCCTAAAACAACAAATTCACAATACTCCAGCTTTCACTATAAATGAAAAATCCCAGCAGATCAGTCTAACAATTACCTTTGTTCTAGAAAAATCTCATTTTGACCAACGAAATCAAAACCATTTCTCAGAATTTGGAGTTTATTTTAAAACAACTAACAGTCACCATATGATTTTGAACACAAGCAGAATCTATGCAATGACAGGGAAAACCCGGTTTTTTCAGGCCTTAACTAGATTCACGAAAAGCAGAAAAACAGAAAAGTAATATATTTTTAAATAAAAAAGCTACCAACAAAAACCAAAAGCTACTCAAAGCTATCAACCAGATGCAATGATAAATAAAAAAATGTAAATATTTCGATATCATTTGCCACAACTCAAAAATAGTAGGCACAAGCTCACAAAATTTACACAAATTCCAAACACAGTAGGATCACCATAAATGACAATGAAACTACACCATATGGTTGGATCATCAAATTCATTAACGAAAACTATATTGGTTTCCACCAGACTAGACAAAAAATACTCTCTTGAAGACTATTTAATTGCTCTAACAGCAAACCCATTTACGAATACAGGCTGAGAACTTAAAAAAACACCGCTTCAAAAATGCTGCAATCATAGTCCTACAGCATTAATAAAAACAAACCTCGACAAAGCAGTTCAAAAAAAGCTTTCAATTTCACTAGTAGAATTAGAAATCGAATCGAAACGATTTTTGAAAGAAGTTTTAAATAATTTCGTCCGAGAGACATAATAAATTCGAGAGACATAAACAATATCAACGAGTTTTCTGTAACAAAGTTCGCAGATTACCACACGAAACGGTCAAGAAACTAGCTGAAAGAAGAAAATCCTAAGTATTAGATATTGGAGGTTAAGTGGGGGGGGGGGGTGGGGGTAAGGGTTAGGATAGATTTTTAAGATGTTTTAAGATAGGGAATAGAGCATCCGGTCTCCCGGTTATGTATTAAGATTGGGCGTAGAGTCTACAATGTATTAAGATAGGGAATAGCGATAGTATGGTTTTATGTTTTTTGTGATGGTAAGATAATGGTAAGAAAAACGAAGTTTTTTGGTTTTTGTGTGGAAATGTCTAGTTTTATTGCAAAACTTTCGGCTGCTACTTGGAAAAAATTAATTGTTAATTACGAGCAGATTGTAGAAAATGAAGATCTCTTAATCAAATTGTTGATACATGGTAAGTCTATCGTATAAGTTTTTGAGAAAAAATCGAGATTTTTTTCAAAAAATTTTGTAAAAAAAATCAAAACACGATAAGATTAGCTATAATTCGACATATTAACTATTCTTTTTTTAATACCTTTTTGTTGAATTGGTATGAAATCTTACTAAACTGTGTTCTCATCGTGTGAGTTTTGATTTTCCGATACGTACGCATTGTTGTTGAAAGATGTCTTTGACCCATTGTTTGATTTTTGGATCAGATTTTTGTTTTTTGCGTATACAATGTACGTTTTGTTTGTGCTGTTCTTGGATTAGTTTGATACCTATTTGTGGTAATTTGTTGCATCCTATAATATTTACTTTTTTATCATCTGCTACGATGAGTGGAGCTGATTGTATTTTCCTGCCTCCTGACTCAAAAGTTTTTATCAACCTTCCTTTCGAAATTATTGTTTCGCCATTTTAACAAGCTAGATTTCGGGCGGTGTCTCCTGTCGAAATGATTTAGAAAAGTGCTGTTTTGTTGCTTTATTGAATGCGCCGTGCGCTTTTTTCATCTGGAAACGACATTGGGCTCCCCGAGTCAATTATAGCATATAGTTGCTCTGTATTTGTCTTTAGTTTAACGATATGTCCGTTTAGGTCTTCTTCGGCTACGGTAGTTGGGTTTTTAGTTTCAAACAACTCTGCGATTGCCATAACTGAAAGATTGTCTATTTGATAGTCGTCGCAACCGTTGCCTGAAGTGAATTCAGCGAACGCCACTTGTCGTTTCCTGTTCCAGACGTTCCGTCTCCGGTTCCTCCTGTTGACCTTCTTGTCTGCCCACTAAGTAGCTTTTCGTTTGTGGAACGGCATCTGTGGCGGAATGACCCTTCTTGGCGCATTTTGAGCAGATCTTATCCTCGGCGGGGCAAGACTGTAAATGGTTTCTGACCATACAAATTTCCGCATTTATAACACTGTTTTTGAGTTTTTATGTTGGTATTTCTTTGTTGTCCTCTCGTGTTTTGTGTTCCGCGTGGGAAAGGGCGCCCACGGGCGTAAGACCTCTTTGTGTGTTTGGGTTGTTGGAGTAGTTGTATCGGCCACGCGTGTTTATGTAATCGACCGATTCTTGTTTTGTTGTAATGTTATGTCCTCCTAATGGATTTTTTTCATTGTCCGACTATGTTCAATTCCTTTTTCTCGACGGTATTGCGTTTTCGTACCTATCTTGCGGGCTCCTTGTCTATGCTAATAGTTCTTCTGCAATCTGGTCATTGTTCATATGCGCTGTGAACATGTCTCTGACCCATTCATCTTCTCGGTCGTAGCAGTCTGCTCGCGAAGCTAATTTGAGTAAATCTGCGTGGAATTGTTCTAAGCTTTCTGTTTTCCTTTGTTTTGCTACAGATGAAATTGTATCTCTCGAAGGCTATCAATTCTTGCTTGGTGATGTTATGTAGTTCTAAATAAGGTTTTTTTGGTTTTATTTGTTTTTGTTCTTCCGCTCATAAACAGAGTCCTAAACATTGTTTCGTCGCGTCGGCTTCGTCCCATCTGAATTATTTGCATAGTACTCCTTTCTCCCGATCTTTTATAACCTGGTTCTCCCAACCAAATCGTTTCTCTTGTTTTCTGACCTCTTTGTTTTTCTTTTGTGCCTCTGTTTCTTCCGTTAATTCGACTTCGTATTTTGGCTCTGGCGGTTCGACTAGTGGTGATCTCAGCAGGATTCGCACTTCCATTCCATTCTTTGCTAAAACAGTCATTTCCAAAATTGCTGCCCTTTTATAGCTCTCTAGCGGTGATTCGACAGTTGCTTTTTTCCAGAACGGGTTGATGTTTAGTGGGTTTTTGGAGGATCTTCAACAGAGGAACTTCTATTTCTGGAATCCGAATGGATCGATAAACTGATACTATAATCCGCAGCGAGATAAAAACAACTGATTTTAACCAATTTTTTTTGGTCTAACCATTTGTTCGGCCACCGTTCTAGAGATGGTCTCTCAAGGTCGACGGACCCGCCAAATTTATGATTATAACATATATCATAAGCTTAACGTAGCATACAAAAACACACAAAACTAGATTTTTCGATTCATGCCGGATGATATATACAGTTCTGATTGAAACTAACCGGACAAATTGCGGTAAATGTGAAATAAAGAGCACGTTTTTATCAATTTGTGTTGAGTTTAGTTGAAAACTCATGCAGACAAAACTTGCCCAAAACTTCAGCTGAATTATTATGGAGTAATTTGTTTTGCGAATTTCGGGCTCAACATTTTACCCCAAAATTGGGTCATTTTGACTTTTTTGACAAATCAAAAATTACGCTAAAAACACCAGTCGATCACAGACCTAATTAGATCAAACTGAGCCCCTAGGTAGCCCAAAAAACTTTAGGAAGGTTATATTCTCCAAAAAAATTGCAATCGTTTCAAAATTGTTTTAAAAAAATGGTATTTAATATAATCAAAACGAACTTTTTTGTCTATCAAACAAAAAAAATTAACTTAAACAACGTTTTTGAGAATACAACCTTCTTAAGATTTTTTTGGGCTAAGTAAGGGGCTCATTTTGTTCTAATTATGTCTGTGATTGACTGGGTTTTCTTGGCATAATTTTTGATTAAATAAAAAAATGACCATTTTTTGGGATAAACCATTTCTCAGAATTTGGAGAATAATTTTAAATAACCAACAGTCACCATATGATTTTGAACACAAGCAGAATCTATGCAATAACAGTGAATAACCCAATTTTTTCAGGCCTTAACTAGATTCACGAAAATGAGAACAACGGAAAAGTAAGAACTCAGTTGAAACCTAACCATTTTATTAAATCAAAATAAACCAGCGAAAGCAAAAAGCTACTCAAAGCTACCAACCAGGTGCAATGATAAATGAAAAAGTGTAAATATTTCGATATCATTTGCCACAACTCAAAAACAGTAGGAACAAGCTCACAAAATTTACACAAATTCCAAACACAGTAGCATCAACATAAATGACAATTTAACCATACTTTATGGTTGGATCATCATTCATTTTCCTTAACGAAAACCATAATGGCTTCCGCCAGAATAGACCTTAAATACTCTCTTGAAGACTACTTAATTGCTCTAGCAGAAAATCTATTTACGAATATAGGCTGAAAACTTATAAACACACGGCTTCAACAAAACTGCAATCACAGTCTTACAGCATTACAAAAAAAAAAAACCTCGACAAAGCAGTTCAAAAATAGCTTTCAATTTCACTTATAGAAATAGAACTCGATTCGAAACGTTTTACGAAAGAAGTTTTAAATAAGTTCGTCCGAGAGACATAATAAATTCGAGAGACATAAACAATATCAACGAGTTTTGTGTAACAAAGTTTGTATATTACCACACGAAACGCTCAAGAAACTAGCTGGAAGAAAGAATCCTTTGTAGTAGATGGAGGTTTAGTGGGGGGAGGTGGGAGACCGTCATGTATCAAGATAGGGAATAGAGCATCCGGTCTACCAGCTATGTATTAAGGTTGGGCATAGAGTCTACAATGTATTAAGACAGAGAAAACCGATGGTAAAGTTTTATGGTTTGTGTGATGGTAAAACAATGGAAAAACTGATTTTTTTTGGTTTTTGTGTGGAAATGTCTACTTTTTTGCAAAAATTTTGGCGGCCGTTATCAGATTGGAAAATTTAATGGTTAATTACGAGAAGATTGTTGAATGAAGGTCTTTTAATCAGATTCAAATTTTTGGCAGATGGTATGTCAATCGTTGGAGTTTTTGAGAAAAAATCCCGGTTTTTTTCAAATATTTAAAAAAAAATCAAAACACGATAAGATTAGCTATATTTCGACCTATTAATTAACAAATCAGACATTCCTATTTTTTGAAACATTTAGTCAAAACAAAGCTGAAACCTAAAGAAACTTCAAAAAAAAGTCGAAACTTTGGAAGAAAAATTTTGCTAAAATTCCAAATAATTGGAAAAAATGCAAAAATTTTTATTTTTTGGAAAAAGTTGCAGAAATCTCGAGTTTTAGTTAGTTTTTTGTCGCATCGAATTTAATTGTGAAAAATCAATATTATATAACGTTCAGAGTTTAAAATTAGGCTCAAGTTATATATTAATCGGAATAATGTTGAGACAATGACACAATGTTTTGAAAAAAAAAAGTATATGAAAATTTCCAAAACTTTTACTCAAATTATTAAAATATGATAAAACTTACCCTAATTTGAGCTCAAAACCAGGTTATATATAGTTCTGAATAACAGCAAGAAAGCTCATAATGGCTTCAAACCTACTGAAAATTTGTAAAACTTCAATTTTTTTGGGAAAAAATGCAAAAACTTCAAACTTTTGGAAAATGTCAAAATCTAAAAGTTTTGTTTATTTTTTGTTGCTTTTGATCTAATTGAAATAAAATGTGTAGGTTCACAATTTAAATTTGAGCTCAAATTGTATATCATATTAAGACAATTATACAAATTTTGATTTTTTCCATAGTTTTCAATCAAAACATTGAAATACGATAAATTTTAGCATGATTTGAGCGTATTATATAAAGCTTTGAATTCTAAAAGGAAAGCTAGTTTCAGCTAAATCAATATTGAAAATCCCGACTTCTCGGGAAAATAGTGAATTTAATTGTAATTTTTGAGATAGTGAAAAAAAAATCCAAATTTTTCCTTTTTCTATCTTTTTTCTGGTAATTCACTGACTTTTTGTCCAATTGAGGTAGAATTGAAAAAAGATTCTCAATTCAATTGATTATAATGAGCGAAATTCTACGAAATTTTTAGACCAAACTCCATGACTTTAGTCCTCCTCAGTTTTTTCTCAATAATTAACCAAAATTTGTACAAAAACATTCAGTTCTGAGACGTTTTTCACGTTAACGATAATGAATTTCAAATTAGTGATGAAACATGAACAGTAAGCTGCTAGAATTGACTAAAAATAGGATAAATGTTTCTTAAAAAGGTATTAAATATTTATGAAATTCGCCATATTCTTCTTCATAACAGATGGTTATCTCTCTAATGCTTTTAAAACAAAATTTTCATGATTTTTCAGCAGAAATGTTCTATTTTTTAGGGTTATTCTGCTTTCTGCTTAATACAGGTTTTTGCTAATGAACTCACTTTGCGAGAAAATTTTGGTCGTAACTGGAGAATTTAGGAGGAATATAGTATCAGCTGAACGAACAATTTGCTGGCAGAGATGAAATTAGAACTGATGTCGTCTGATTATTACGATGTAGTTTGTACATGTTTTCCTTTGAGTTCCCTTATTCAGTTGCTAGAATAAATTATTTAAGCAAAAACACAAATTTTGGGATCAATAACTATCAGTTTTCTCGCAGAAAAGTTATTACATTGCTTTTTAATCTTCATTTATGACGGATGTTTTCTCAAAAATATCCAATGGAGAAAGAATGGGTGCTAACTAAAGCATTCAAAAACATATGTAAAAAGTGACAAAATAAAGGTGTATTTTCACTTTTTATGTACAAATTGAGAGCAGCTCTTTTAGTTATAAAATAAAAACCTCCAGAAATACGCGAGGAAACCTAGTTCTTAGCATCTACAATATCTAAAAGCTTTTAAAAGAGCGCGTCTCAAAAAAATTATTCAGCAAAAAAACAAGGTGCAAACCGAGCTGAATAAATCATTCAATCCAACCGTGCAGTTTCACACGTATCAATCAATCAGAAACGAGCCTTTCTTATTAGGAAATTTGTATCTTTTTTGTTATCAACCAATCAGAATCGAGTATTTTAAAATGTTTTATAGATCAAAACAAAGCTATGGAAACTTTCCAATCAATCAATTTTGTTGGAAATTTTTCATTTGACGCCAAAGAAAAAACAATAAATTTTTTGTCGGGTTTATATGCATTTTTCGATACTTAATTCAAATTTTGAAATTTCTACCAAAGTTTTGTTGATTTGTTCTATTTCTAACCAGTGAAAGAAATTACCAAAGTTTTCATTTTATTGTTTTGTTTTTGATATATTGTAGTTTAAACAAACGGAAATTCATGAAATTTGGATAATCGATTAAAAGATTTTCTGACAAATGTAGATTTTGAATTTGTATCAATTTCAAAACAGTAATCGAAATGATTTTTTTAAAGCAACTCTATTAGTTGTAAACTGAAAACCTCCAGAAATACTAGTTCCTAACATCTACAATATCTAAAAACTTTTAAAAGAGCGCGTTTCAAAAAAATGATTCAGCAAAAAAAAACAAGGTGCAAACTTGAACAATTTTATTGTTTTCCGAATTTTTTTAAGCAAAAACTTCTATTGTAAAAATAATAAATGTAGATCTTGAAAGCAAGTTGTTGATTTATGCTTCAAGTATCTTCTTCCATTAGATGTCGGATTGGGTTTACTTTACAAAAATTATCCTCAAAACATCTGTATTTTTCATGTAATATTACCTTATATATCAAATGATAACAAATTTTTCGAATGAATTAAACATAAATACAAATCTTTGACACTCTTTGTTGGATTTTTGCTCAAAATATACTTTATAGGCTAAATTTTAGTAAAATTGTTTCAAATCTCTCCTTGAAAGAAATTGAGTTCCTATCTCATTTTCTGCTTCATCTGCTATCTACCAAATTAAACCAATCTGAACAAACTTTTACTTGAAAATTGAAATTAAGATAGAAAAATGTATCGTTTAAACGAACGTTCAATAACCCGAAGCAAGCTGAATTAATGCTATAAAAGCTTTGCTAAAAGTCTTAAATGATTTTCTCAACGTGATAATCTTTTTTTGATTTTTCAAATCGGATTTTCTATGATGAAGTAAGTTTTTGATTGAGAACGATGTATGTTATTATCTTCAAGTTTTCAAAGATTAGCACAAACATACAGTTTTTCATCTTTTCCAGATCAGTGTATATATTTTTTACTGAAATCGTCGATAAAACAGTAGAAAACTATGATTCGTAATAAATAAACCCTCATTATCCGCTTTATAACGCACTATTCTTCTTTTTTGTAATCTCCTCTCATCTGTTTAACAAAAATATTGAACTTTCCGTCCTTCTATACAAACTAAAACTAGTGCAATTTCTACCAACGTCATGTGTCTACCATTCTTCTACTTTTTTGTTGTAATTCAATAATAAACTTTGATAAATGTCCAATTCAGACATTGAAAAGACTTTTGATAGTATTATTTTTCTTACTAAAATAAACAAAGAAATTGAAAAAACTTGAATTGTTTTAATCTTTTTTCTAATGTATTTTGTAAAATCAATCACAATAAAAGCGTTTTCCATTTTTTATAAAATTGATGTAGCCAATACAAAAACTCAAAATATTGTAAAAAAAAGGCCATAACCAATGAAACAGAGAAATTTAAAAATTTTGATAAAGTTATCAAGTACATTCTTGATTTTAAGTTTGTTAAATAAGACAAAAATTACTGCAATTCAAATAAAAACAGTAATCAAATATTTTTTTCTGTAATTTCTCAAGCAAAAACTGGTAAATTACTTGATATTTAATTAATGTTTTATGTCAATTTGGATTAAATTGTATGTCTTGTCTAACTTTTCCCCAGATATCATAGCTCTAAATATTTACTTCAATGAGAAAAAAAACAGTTTTGAACCAATAGATTTTCAATTAACAAAATACAAAATATCACAAATTTTTACTGAGGCTTACAATTATCAACAAACATGAAGTCTCCCAATACTTGGGACAGATCTTTTAATTCATTCAAAGTATAGTTGACATATGCAGCTTGCTTCAAGTCTTCATTTTTCTTTGCAGTGAAGAGTCGAATCTGAGTGTAGGGCGGCTTGTTCACATTGTACTTCTTGATTGTGACACACACCGTCCTCATGTTGTGTGTTGTTTTTCATATACTTAATTACAGATGTCAAGCTCCTGATCCATAGTTGATTCCTTACGAGATTTGGCTTCAATTATAGGTACGAGTCCAAGATTTTCAATATCGTGAATAACAGTATTCAGGATTGCCGACATCGCTTCTCCTTCTTTTTCACTAAGATAGATTTGTTGGGACTTTTCAAATTGTCCCAAATCATTTATTCTTAATAGTTGAAAGCAAGGCTTAAAGTATATTTTCCCCTTGTAAGATTTCTGGAATCAAGCAAATTTTTTTTTTTGATTTTTTGAAAATTCAATATAGTTGGGTTTATCAACTTTTCTCGAGTACATTTTGAAGAGCAAACTGATCAGATGAAGAGAAATGAGAGAAATGGTTTTGAGACTGAATGAAAGTGTAAATAAACAATACGAGTCATTCAATTAATCATAAAAGGAAATAGAACTATTTGAATGAAGAAAAAAAATTTTGAGTGATGTTTCCAAATACGGAATTATGTAGCTGTTGGTGTTCCCATATAAACCCACAATTCTCAACAAAAACCATTAGTCCTTTAGAATTGATAGAAAAGATTTTGAGATTGATTGAAATTGGAAATAAGCAGTAGGAGTCATCGCGATTTCCACATATGGAAGTAGTACCAAATATGGAAGGATTTACCTATTTGGAATTTGCGTAGGCGTAACTGCTACTATATAAATCCACCATTTTCTGCAAAATTAAATTTCATAAAGGCAGCTGCTATGTGTCAAACTCTTCCCAGCTTCTACTGAAAATTATAATAATAAATCATTGCTTATCTCTGTTTCCAATGAATTTTACGAAAAAAACATAGTAAACCAAGACTATTGCGTGTCTACTCACAATCCTTTGTGTTCCTTGGGAAATTGCAAATTTTATTTAATTTTAATAGGAACATCTCTAGCCAAATTCTTCAGAGATAAGTCAAATATCAATACATATATCAAAAAAATGATTGCCTTTACACTTTGTACAAACACAGATTCTTTTCGAGTAGTGTTACTTCAAGTGGGGAAGTCTTCAGTCAGCTTAGTTGCGGAGTTCATTCTAATTTACGGTGGAAAGGTGCAGAAAAAACACCCTGTATATCAAGAAAACAACTTGTTCGGAAAACTCAAAACTCAAAATATGAATCTGATTTGTTGAAGCTAATTGATCGTTTTATTGATGGTTATGGTTCTGTAAATAATGAGCGTGTCAATTTTTCTATTAGTTTTTGATTATTTCTTCAAAAAAATTAGTCAAAATGTTTTAAACTACTATTCAAATGCTTTTCAACGAATAAATTTATCCTAATTTTCTAAAAGATGCAAAAAGTAGTCACTTTATAACAAATATGCGTATTTTTAATAAAGCTTTTTACAGGACGCAACAGTTTTCATATTTGAAAATTATATAAATTTGCAAAATCTAATTTTTTTTCTTAATGTTTACAAATTATCATTATTGATGACTTCGAGTGCTTTTCCTTATCTTAATACACTGTTTTTCAGACTTTTTTAATAAGATACGTGCAAAATAGATTTTTTACTGATCAAACTCAAAACAAAGAAATTCTTAAAAATTAATTTTTAACATTGCAAGTAAATCTTGTTAGGGTTTTCATTAAAATATGAAAAAAATTGATAAAGTTTTTCCTTGGATGCAAAATTTTTTTTTGATTTTGCAACAAGTGTGCAAAAAATTATGAAAACTTTTGCAAGTTGCAAAAATTGTAAAGATTTTTAGGCAAATATGCGAAAATTTTCAAGAAAAATTTTTGCATGATGTAACTTTTTCCATGTTTAAAAAAATATATGCAAAAACCAAACTTCTGTTTTCTTATGCAACTTTTCAGGGTTTTTCAAAAACTGTCTGCAAACAAAAATTCTTTTTTTTGCAAATATGCAATATGCAAACGCAAATATTGCAAAATTTTGATGAAAAAAATTGTTAATTTAGTGCTAAAGCTTTTTTTAATGATGACTTTGAGTGCTATTCCCTATCTTAAGACATTTTTTTTGATATTTTTGATCAATAAACATGCAAAAAAGAGATAATTTCTATATGATCAAAACTAAAACACAGTAATTCAATTACTTTCATTATTACAAGTGCAAAAACTTTTTGTTACAGTTTTGTTTAAAAAGCGAAAATTTTTAATGAAATCTTTTTAAACTTGCGAGATTTTCTTTGATTGTTTTAACAAGTGTGCAAAAACAAATTATGAAATTTTTGCAGGTTGCAAGAATTGTGAAGATTTTTAAACAAATATGCGAAATCAAGAAAAATTTTTGCATGATGCAACTTTTTCCATGGTTTTTCAAAAATATATGCTAAAACCAAACTTCTGTGTTTTGTGCAAATGCAAAAAATGCAAAATTTTATCGCAAAACAATTGTTAAATTATTGCAAAAATATTTACCTAATTGATGACTTTGAGTGCTATTTCCTAGCTTAATACATTGTTCTTCTGATGTTTTGATCAATATACAAGCAAAAAAGAGATTTCTTTATATCAAAATTAAAGCACAGAATTTCATTTACTTTAATTTTCAACAGCGCAAGAAAATCTTTTTTGACTTTTTAACAAGTGTGCAAAAAATTACGAAAATTTTTGCAAAATGCAAAAAATGTAAATACGTTCAAGCAAATATACGAAAGTTTTCGCAAAAATTTTTCGCATGATGCAACTTTTTTCAAGATTATTGAAAAGTTACATGCAAATTACAAATTTCTTTTATCTTATGCAAATGCAAAAATGCAAAATTTTATTAAAAAAAACTTGTTAAATTATTGCTAAAATTTTTTCATTATTGATGACTTTTAGTACAATTACCTATCTTAATACCTTGTTTTTCTGATTTTTTTGATCAATATACATGCAACAAAAAGAGAAAAGAGTTCTTTATGATCGAAATCAAGTTATAGAAACTCATTTACTTTCATTATTAACAATGCATGAAATTTTTGTTACGTTTTGTTTAAATTGCAAAAAAATTTAATTAAATTTTTCTTAATTTGCGAGACTTTCTTTGATTTTTTCAACAAGTGTGCAAAACAAACTATGAAAAAACTTGCAAGTTGCGAAAATTAAAAAATTTTTTTATTAATTATGCGAAATTTTTCAAGAAAGTTTTTTGCTTTTGCAACTTTTTTCATGGTTTTTCGAAAAACATATGCACAAACCAAAATTATTTATTCTCATGCATTTGCAAAAAATGCAAAATTTTATTTTAAAACAATTGTAAATTTAGAGCTAAAACTTTTTCTTTAATTATGACCTTGAGTGCTACGCCCTATCTTAAAACATTGTTTTTTTGATTTTTTTGAACAATATACATGCAAAAAAGAGATTTCTTTCTATATGATCAGAACTAAATCACAGTAATTCAATTACTTTCATTATTCACAGTGCAAGAATTGTTTGTTACCGTTTTGTTCAAAATGCGAAAACATTTAATTAATTTTTTCTTAATTTGCGAGATTTCTTTGTTTTCTTAAACAAGTGTGCGAAAAAAATTATGAAAACTTCTGCATGTTGCAAAAATTGTATAAACCTTCAAGCAAATATACGAAATTTTTTGCAAAAATTTTTGGCATGATGCAACTTTTTTCATGTTTATTCAAAAAATACGTGCAAATTTCTAATTTCCTTTTTCTTATACAAATGCAAAAAATGCAAAATTTTTTCGTAAAAAACTTGTGAAATTATTGCTGAAAATTTTTCATTATTGATGACTTTGAGTGCTATTCCCTATCTTAATACCTTGTTTTTCTGATATTTTTGATCAAAATACAAGCAAAAAAGAGATTTCTTTATGATCAAATTAATACTTTAAATTTCAGCAGGGCAAAAAAATCTTTTTTGATTTTTTAACAAGTGTGCAAAACATTATGAAAACTTCTGCATGTTGCAAAAATTGTATAAACATTCAGGCAAATATACGAAATTTTTTGCAAACATTTTTGGCATGATGCAACTTTTTTCATGATTATTCAAAAAATATGTGTTAATTACAAATTTCCTTTTTCTTATACAAATGCAGTAGATGCAAATTTTTTTTGTAAAAAATTTGTGAAATTATTGCTGAAAATTTTTCATTATTGATGACTTTTAGTGCTCTTCCCTATCTTAAAACATTGTTTTTTTTTGATTTTTTTATCAATATACATGCATAAAAGAGATTTCTTTCTATATGATCAGAACTAAAACCCAGTAATTCAATTACTTTCATTTTTAACAGTGCAAGAATTGTTTGTTACCGTTTTGCTTGAAATGCTAAAACATTTAATTAAATTTTTCTTAATTTGCGAGATTTTCTTTGTTTTTTTAAACAAGTGTGCGAAAAAAATTATGAAAAAACTTGCAAGTTGCGAAAGTTGTAAAGATTTTTTAACAAACCTGCGAAATTTTTTCAGAAAATTTTTTGCGTGATGCAATTCTTTTCATGGTTTTTCAAAAACTGTATGCAAAAAAAAACTAATTTTTTTTATATGCAAATGCAAATAATGAAACATTTTGATGTAGAAAAAATTGTTAATTTAGTGCTAAAAGATTTTCTTTAATGATGATTTTGAGTGCTTAAAATATTTTTTTCTGATATTTTTGATCAATATACATGCAAAAAAGAGATTTCTTTCTTATGATCAAAACTAAATCACAGTAATTCAATTAACTTCAATATTAACAGTGCAAAAATTTTTTTACAGTTTTCTTTGAAAGGCGAAAAATTTTAATTAAATTTTTCTAAATTTGCGAGATTTTCTTTGGTTTTTTTTACAAGTCTGCAAAAACAAATTATGGAAGTTTTTGCAAGTTGCAAAATTGTAATGATTTTGAAACAAACAAGCGAAATTTTTCAAGAAAAATCTTTGCATGAAATTTAATGGTAAAAAAACTGTTAAAATTTTTCCTAAATGATGACTTTGAGTGCTATTCCCTATCTTAATACCTTGTTTTTCTGATAATTTTGATCAATATACAAGCAAAAAAGAGATTTCTTTATGATCAAATTAAAGCGCAGAGTTTCAAATACTTTAATTTACAGCAGCGCAAAAAAATCTTTTTTGATTTTTTTACATGTGTGCAAAAAATTATGAAAAATTTTGCATGTTGCAAAAATTGTATAAACATTCAAGCAAATATACGAAATTTCTTGCAACAATTTTTGTCATGATGCAACTTTTTTCATGATTATTCAAAAAATATGTGCAAATTACAAATTTCCTTTTTCTTATACAAATGCAAAAAATGCAAAATTTTTTTGTAAAAAACTTGTGAAGTTATTGCTGAAAATTTTTCATTATTGATGACTTTTAGTGCTATTCCCTATCTTAATACACTGTTTTCTGATATTTTTGATCAATATACAAGCAAAAAAGAGATTTCTTTATGATCAAATTAAAGCACAGAGTTTCAAATACTTTAATTTTTAGCAGGGCAAGAAATTCTTTTTTGATTTTTTAAGAAAAGTGCAAAAAATTATGAAAAATTCTGGATGTTGCAAAAATTGTATAGACATTCAAGCAAAAATACGATATTTTTTGCAAAAAGTTTCAGCATAATGCATTTTTTTTTCATGATTACTCAAAAAAATTATGCAAATTACAAATTTCCTTTTTCTTATGCAAATGCAAAAAATGCGAATTTTTTTTGTGAAAAACTTGTGCAATTATTGCTGAAAATTTTTCATTATTGATGACTTTAGTGCTGTTCCCTATCTTAATACATTATTTTCTGGTATTTTTGATCAATATACATGCAAAAAAGAGATTTCTTTCTATATGATCAGAACTAAAACACAGTAATTCAATTACTTTCATTATTAACAGTGCAAGAATTGTTTGTTACCGTTTTGTTTGAAATGCGAAAACATTTATTTAAATTTTTCTTAATTTGCGAGATTTTCTTTGTTTTTTTTAAACAATGTGCGAAAAAATTATGAAAAAACTTGCAAGTTGCGAAAATTGTAAAGATTTTGTAAAAAACATGCGAAATTTTTTCAGAAAATTTTTTGCGTGATGCAACTCTTTTCATGGTTTTTCAAAAACTGTATGCAAAAAAAAAACAAATTTTTTTTATATGCAAATGCAAAAATGAAACATTTTGATGTAAAAAAATTGTTAATTTAGTGCTAAAAGATTTTCTTTAATAATGAATTTGAGTGCTTTTCCCTATCTTAAAACATTTTTTTTCTGATATTTTTGATCAATATAAATGCAAAAAAGAGATTTCTCTCTATATGATCAGAACTAAAACCCAGTAATTCAATTACTTTCATTATTAACAGTGCAAGAATTGTTTGTTACCGTTTTGCTTGAAATGCGAAAACACTTAATTAAATTTTTCTTAATTTGCGAGATTTTTTTTGTTTTTTTAAACAATTGTGCGAAAAAAATTATGAAAAAACTTGCAAGTTGCGAAAGTTGTAAAGTTTTTTTAACAAACCTGCGAAATTTTTTCAGAAAATTTTTTGCGTGATGCAACTCTTTTCATGGTTTTTCAAAAAAAGTATGCAAAAACCAAACTTCTGTTTTCTTATGCAAATGCAAAAAATGCAAAATTTAATGGTAAAAAAAACTGTTAAAATTTTTTCCTAAATGATGACTTTGAGTGCTATTCCCTATCTTAATACCTTGTTTTTCTGATATTTTTGATCAATATACAAGCAAAAAAGAGATTTCTTTATGATCAAATTAAAGCGCAGAGTTTCAAATACTTTAATTTTCAGCAGCGCAAAAAAATCTTTTTTGATTTATTAACAAGTGTGCAAAAAATTATGAAAAAATCTGCATGTTGCAAAAATTGTATAAACATTCAAGCAAATATACGAAATTTTTTGCAACAATTTTTGTCATGATGCAACTTTTTTCATGATTATTCAAAAAATATGTGCAAATTACAAATTTCCTTTTTTTATACAATGCAAAAAAAGCAAAATTTTTTTGTAAAAAACTTGTGAAGTTATTGCTGAAAATTTTTCATTATTGATGACTTTTAGTGCTATTCCCTATCTTAATACATTGTTTTCTGATATTTTTGATCAATATACAAGCAAAAAAGAGATTTCTTTATGATCAAATTAAAGCACAGAGTTTCAAATACTTTAATTTTTAGCAGGGCAAGAAACTCTTTTTTGATTTTTTAAGAAGTGTGCAAAAAATTATGAAAACTTCTGCATTTTGCAAAAATTGTATAAACATTCAAGCAAAAATACGAAATTTTTTGCAAAAAGTCTTAGCATAATGCAACTTCTTTCATGATTACTCAAAAAAATTATGCAAATTACAAATTTTCTTTTTCTTATGCAAATGCAAAAAATGCAAATTTTTTTGTAAAAAACTTGTGAAATTATTGCTGAAAATTTTTCATTATTGATGACTTTAGTGCTGTTCCCTATCTTAATACATTATTTTCTGGTATTTTTGATCAATATACATGCGAAAAAGAGATTTCTTTCCATATGATCAGAACTAAAACACAGTAATTCAATTACTTTCATTATTAACAGTGCAAGAATTATTTGTTACCGTTTTGTTTGAAATGCGAAAACATTTTTTTAAATTTTTTTTAATTTGCGAGATTTTCCTTGTTTTTGTTAAGCAATGTGCGAAAAAATTTATGAAAAAACTTGCAAGTTGCGAAAATTGTAAAGATTTTGTAAAAAACATGCGAAATTTTTCAGAAAATTTTTTGCGTGATGCAACTCTTTTCATGGTTTTTCAAAAACTGTATGCAAAAAAAAACAATTTTTTTTATATGCAAATGCAAATAATGAAACAATTTGATGTAAAAAAATTGTTAATTTAGTGCTAAAAGATTTTCTTTAATGATGACTTTGAGTGCTATTCCCTATCTTAAAACATTTTTTTTCTGATATTTTTGATCAATTTACATGCAAAAAAGAGATTTTTTTCTATATGATCAGAACTAAAACACAGTAATTCAATTATTTTCATTATTAACAGTGCAAGAATTGTTTGTTACCGTTTTGTTCGAAATGCGAAAACATTTAATTAATTTTTTTTTAATTCGCGAGATTTTCTTTGTTTTTTTAAACAAGTGTGCAAAAAAAATTATGAAAAAACTTGCAAGTTGCGAAAATTGTAAAGATTTTGAAACAAATATGCGAAATTTTTGAAGAAAAATTTTTGCATGATGCAACTTTTTCCATGGTTTTTCAAAAAATGTATGCAAAAACCAAACTTCTGTTTTCTTATGCAAATGCAAAAAATGCAAAGTTTAATGGTAAAAAAAATTGTTAAAATATTGCAAAAAATTTTTCCTAATTGATGACTTTGAGTGCTATTACCTATCTTAATACCTTGTTTCTCTGATATTTTTGATCAATATACAAGCAAAAAAGAGATTTCTTTATGATCAAATTAAAGCGCAGAGTTTCAAATACTTTAATTTTCAGCAGGGCAAGAAAATTTTTTTGATTTTTTAACAAGTGTGCAAAAAATTATGAACTTTTCTGCATGTTGCAAAATTGTATAAACATTCAAGCAAATATACGAAATTACAAATGTCCTCTTTCTTATACAAATGCAAAAAACGCAAATTTTTTTTTCTAAAAAACTTGTGAAAATATTGCTGAAAATTTTTCATTATTGATGATTTTTAGTGATACTCCCTATCTTAATACCTTGTTTTTCTGATTTTTTTGATCAATATACATGCAACAAAAAGATTTCTTTATGATCGAAATCAAATTACAAAAACTCATTTACTTTCATTATTAACAGTGCAAGAAATATTTGTTACCGTTTTGCTTAAAATGCGAAAACATTTAATTAAATTTTTCTTATTTTGCGAGTTTTTCTTTGATTTTTTCAATTTTCAGCAAGTGTGCAAAGCAAATTATGTTAAAAACTGCAAGTTGCGAGAATTGTAATGATTTTTAAACAAATATGTGAAATTTTTCGAGAAAGATTTTTGCATATTGCAACTTTTTTCATGGTTTTTTAAAAAATATATGCAAGAACCAAAATTATTTTTTCTCATGTATTTGCAAAAAATGCAAAATTTAGTTGTAAAAAGTTTGTTAATTTAGTGCTAAAACTTTTTCTTTGATGATGACTTTGAGTGCTACGCCCTATCTTAAAACTGACTTCAAAAACAAGGAAATTACAATCTTAAGCCGCTAACACATAATCAAAAACAAAAAAACTTCACTATTACCATGGACCAATGGGCTTGTTGAAGGCACGTATTGCTCAAAACAAGAATATTTAAATTGTTTTAGAATCGGGAATAATAAAAATTACACGAAACTGTCAACAAGCGTTAAATTTTTAACACAAGCATAAAACTCACAAATCATTACAACCTCATCATCAATCTCGATTTTTAAACTAAAAGCTCTTAAAACTAATTATTCATAGCAAGTGCATCCAAAAAAGTGCAAGGATATTGCAGACCTTCATAGAATTCATATGTTAAATTTTACCACCTCTTACACACGATGACGATCAGTTCAATCGCCTATGACTTTCAAAATTAACTTCTGTTACTCATCCGATTGAATTTGAACAGAGACAAAAAAAGGAAAATATACAAACAAATAACTTTTAATCAATTATTAGCTCTTCAAAAAAAGGAACAATTAAATTAATACCAATTTTCTCAATCCATAAAAAAATATTGAAAAAATTCAACTCACTCTAAATCAATTGCTAGCAGAATTTTGATAAAGCAACTGACGCTACATATAAATTTTTTGATCATAACGCAGTAGAAACTATATTACATAGCAATAAACTCTTACCCTGCCATCCAAAAGAATTCGCGTCAGGGAAACAACACAATTTTAGTCAAGTACTAGATTTTACAACATTTCATCTTCATCGGATACAGATGAAACAAACATCCTAGAAAATTCACCAATACTGAAACCAAAAGAAAATCTAATAGCAAGAAAAAAGATAACAATGTGCAAAGACTTAACCCACTGATATGCGAGAAAAAATGATTGCAAAAACGAACACTCATCCTTGAAAAATAAAAATATATACACCTGGTCAATCTTATAGACTACAAAACTAACCTACAAAAATATCAAATGTTCAGATCACAATCAAAATTCTTGAACAAAGCAGAATTCCAGGGTACATCTAAGGAAAAATATTAAAAATCCCACAATTTTGACATTCTCAGTAAATTCTAACCAGCTTTTTTTTTCTCAGAGTTAATTACCTTTTTTCTTTTTGAGTCTTTTAATACATTATATAACTTTTAATTTATTGCATTCAGAAAAATTATTTGGCCAATCACAGAAAATTTTTTGTAACAATTTTTGTTTCGACGCACTTATAACTCTATCCTACGAGTAAATAACTCTATCCTATCAAAAACAAGATTTAACACTCAACTTCAGAACCTCCACAATCTTCCTATTTAATGACAAGAAACAACCAAGCCAAAGTTTAAATACCTCCCGACAAGTCTCATAAAAATCAGCAAAATCAAACAAGCTAATATTCCCAAAGCTTTCCAAAAAAATAGCCAGGCTAGACTAAAGCAAAATTTTACAAAAGCACCCGGCCTAAAGCCAAGATATCTCACAAAAATCCCATTCGGTCAATAAATCAAAACAAAAAAAAAGCAATTTAATACAGTAACTTCTAGACTAGCCAACACCAAAATCTAACAGTTTTCAACCCTATCATTGAAATCCAAAAAATAAATTCAATTTTTCCTAAAAAATATAATTCTAAGCACCTCTCTAATAAACAAAATCGATTTCCAAGTGATCATTTTGAAACAAGTTGTATGGACTCTTGAGAATTTTCAATTTTTTTTTCAATTTTCCAAATATTTTCTTTTTCATACATGTTTAAATTTTTTCATGGTCAATAACTTGACTTTATTTCTAACTACTTTTCAAATCTTTTACAGAGATTCCCAAATTTATCTATCCGTTTCTCAATTTTTTGACTAAAATTCGAGGTAAGGCTAAACCTTAAAATTAACAATTTTTATTTGTATTGTTATGATATCTTCTTAACAAAAAGAATTTTTAGTTCTTCTTACCATTTTCTTAATCCTAATTTTAGCTGTAAAACTAAAGTTTTCAATGACGAAGACAAGCAATGGTTTTATTTTTATCAGCCATCAAAATGCTAGTAATTTCTGACGAAGATTTGTAAAATTAGGACGGAAACAAAATCAAAATCAAAAGTGCTGATCACAGATCCAACCCAAACCACTTACCTTCAAATCTAATACAAATCGCATATCCAAATCCCCGAAAAATTGGTAATTAGATCACAACTCCAATAATCCGCAAACAACAACCCGAAATTCTTAAGTGAAACAACTTTGCACTTTTTAAAAACAACAAATGCCATTTTGCGAACCGTTACTTCCAGCACGTCAGTAGTATATGAGTGAGGAGAACTGGGGGCTTGGGGAGGGGGGAGATGGCTGACCCTTATGTTTTAACATAGGCTACCTTAGATATCGAAATTTGGAATATTTTAAAACATTGCAACAGGTTTTTGTAGTGACTTCAAATTAAAACCTTACGCCACTTTTAAATAATCAAACACAAACCAAGAACTACACCAAATCCATTGACAAACGGACTTGTTGATGGCATGAATTGCTCAAAACAAGAATATTTAAGATGTTTTAGAATCGAAAATGAATAAAAAAACACCGAGTTATCAACAGTTTTTAACAATTTACCACTAGCATAAACTTCACAAAACCACAACCTTTGGCTTATTATCATATGGAACAGTTTTCAAGCAAAAACCTCAAAGAAAACAGTGTTCAGAGCAAGTGCATCCAAAAAGGAACAAGTGCTTTGCAAAGCTTCAAAGGATTCAGTAATTTAAAATTAACACCTTATACACACAACAAAAATCTGTTCCATCGCCCGCAACTTTAGGTTCAAGTTAGGTTCTTTTACCCGTACCGATGGGATTTGAACAGAGACAATGAGATAAGTAACTATTACCAAGAAAACACATTCAAACACAGATTATCTATAGTTTCACACATCAGCTTCAGGTTTTAAATTGGAGCAAATGATTAACACCAAGTTTCATAAAGCATAAACGAATATCGAAAAAATTACAACCACTCCGAAAAATAAAAAGTACCTTTCCAGATGATTGACAAATTGACTGAGGTTACATATAAAGCTTTCGATAAAAATATTATAACTTAGAAATTATCTCTTTTCCTACTATCCAAAAGAATTCGCTTTTGTGAATGTTACAACTATACTCGTTTACTGGGCTTCACCTCATTGAATCAACACCAGATACAGCAAAGACAAACCTCCTAGAAAACTTACTAAAACTAGAATCAACGACAAATCAAATCTTACCGAAGAAACTATTTCAACACGAAAAGACTAAACCTACTGATGTACGAAAAAAATTCCAGACTCAAATCAGCCATTTTATGATGTGTATGACGCCTCTAATAGGCGCAGAAATTTTACCGTTACATCAGAGAACAAATTAAAATAACCTCAAATCCGCCAATTCACAAATACTCACTCAGTAGAATTCGAGGAGTTATTGTATAGAGACAGATTCTACAGCTATCAGATAGTCACTTATAAAAAAGTAGGTCTTATAATCGAATCAAAACATTCAACAGTTTTATATACAACACACAAACCCTTCATGCGAAAACCTAATCCAAATTATACAAAATATAGATTTCAACTGATATTAAAGAAATCCCCAAATCCCAAATCTCTATATAGTTTGAACAGCATGAAGTTATTGCCATTCCAGTTTCACTAAGCAGAAATAAGTCACCAAAATTATCAACAGGAAAACCTACGGTTGAAAAGCCCCAAAAATTGAAACTTACCTCGCAAAAGATGAAACGTCACCACGGTTTGAATTTTAACACGAGGTAAAATCGGATCACAGAGAAAAAACTTTTATGATGCATTTAAAACTTTACCATATTCTTTAACATTAGAAAAAAAACAATGAAAACACAATAAAAATGAAGACTCATAAAGAAAATCCCCCAAAAAGTGAATGCACGAAAGAACACAAATAAAACTTAATTGATACATTAAATCTTGCAGGACCAGTAGAGAATTTTTGATCTTAAAAAACCAATCGATAACTTTTCCTTAACAAAATCCGAAGTATAGTTTTGATTCTTTTCATTTAGACTCAAGTTGAGAATTAATTTACTTCAAAATTATCAAAACTTAGACCCCGTTTTCCAACAAAAGAGGTTTTGGGACATATGCAAAACAAAACCTGCCAAAATTGACATAACTATTATAAGAAAAAAAATTTCACGACAATTTATCCGCAATTTCAAAAAAAAAAACTTTTTTATTGAAAACGCAGATAATTGGTTTTATCATTATCACGGTGCAAAAGAGGTTTTGGCACATATGCAAAACAAAACCTGCCAAAATTTCATAACTATTTTAAGAAGAAAAACTTTACGACAATTTATCCGCAAATTCAAAAAACCGTTTTTAATGAAAACGCAGATAATTGGTTTTTATCATTATCACGGTGCAAAAGCACCAATTTTGTCATTAAGTTTTTATTAAACTGATTTTGTAACATGTACTCCCCAAATATACCATTCTGATTCAGAAAAAAACTTTTGATAGTTATAGACGAAAATTTCAGTTCAGGAAGGCACCCAGTCGGCTTAAAGATCTTTGCAACGATTGTCTCAAATGTCAAATTAACAAACCCTTTCCAGATCAAAAATAAAAAGTAGGAAAGCAAAACTTTGATGAAAAAAGTCTGTATTTTAAACACCGAATCTCATCTGACACAAAAAAACCAGTATCCTCATCTTTTGCACAAAAATCATTTTTTTAATGGTAAAGGCAGGTTTTTCCCACTCTGTTACTTTAAACCCAGTATCGCACTGTAGAGTTTATTGTGCAAATGCTTCACTTCATAAATAACGGATATCTAGGATTGGATTAACCAAAATCCTTGTAACAGAAAATGGCACATTTCAAAAACAACGAAATTACAATCTTAAGCCACTTACACATAATCAAAAACAAAAAATAACTTCACTTTTTTCATGGACCAATGGACTTGTTGAAGGCACTTATTGCTCAAAACAAGAATAATTTTAATGTTTTAGAATCGGGAAGGATAAAAATTACACAAAATGGTCAACAAACGTTAAATTTTTAACACAGGCATAAAATTCACAAAATACTACAACCTCATCATCATTCTCGATTTTCAAACTAAAAGCTCGTAAAACAAAATGTTCACAGCAAGTGCATCCCAAACTGTGCAGGGATATCATAGAATTCATCTGTTAAATTTTACCACCTCTTACACACGATGACGAACAGTTCAATTGCCTATGATTTTCAAAACTACCTTCTGTTACTCATCCGATTGAGTTTGAACAGAGACAAAAAAGAAGAAAATTTACAAAGAAATAACATTCAATCATCTATTAGCTCTTCCAAAAAAGCAAAAGTTTTTTTAATGCCAGTTTTCTCAGTCCATAAAAAATACTGAAGAAATTCAATTCACTCCAAAATATTTCCTACCAAAATTTTGAGAAAAAAACTGGCGTTAAAAACATATAAAATTAATGATCATAACGCAGTAAAAAATTTATTACATAGCCATAAGCTCTTGCCCTGCCATCTAAAAGAATTCGCGTCAGGAAAATAACACAGTTATACTCAATTACTAGACTTCACAACATTTCATCTTCACCGGTTACAGATGAAACAAACAAAGACTTAACCCACTGATATACAAAAAAAATGAATTGCAAAAACGAACATTCATCCTTGAAAAGTATAAGTATATACATCTGGTCAATCTTATAGACTACAAACCTAACCTACCGAAAATATCAAACGTTCAGATCACAATCAAAATTCTTGAACAAAGCAGAATTCCACAATACATCTAAAGAAAAAACATTGAAAATCCCACAATTTTGATATTCACTGTGAATTTTATTGCGCGTTTTTTTTCTCAGAGTTAATTATCTTTTTTGTTTTTGAATCTTTTAATACATTACATAATTCTTAATTTATTTCATTCAGAATAGCCAAACCAGCCTAAAGCAAAATGTTACAAAATCACTCAAGCCAAGATGTCTCACAAACAACCCATTTGATCGATAATTCAAAACAAAAAAAAAAAACAATTTAATACAGTAAACTCTAGACTCGCCTACAACAATACCTATCAATTGTCAACACTCTCATTGAAATCCAACAAGTAAATTCAATTTTCACTTTATAAACTATAATTCTAAGCACCTCTCCAAGAAACGAAGTCGATTTCCAAGTGATCATTTTAAACAGATTGTATGGACTCTTGAAAATTTCTATTTTTTTCTCAATTTTTCAAAATTTTCTTTTTCATACATGTTTAGATTTTTTGATGGTCAATAACTTGACTTTATTTCTAACTACTTTTCAAATCTTTTACAGAGATTCCCAAATTTATCTATCCGTTTCTCAATTTTTTGACTAAAATTCGAGGTAAGGCTAAACCTTAAAATTAACAATTTTTATTTGTATTGTTATGATATATTCTTAACAAAAAGAATTTCTACTTCTTCTTACTATTTTCTTAATCCTGATAGCATCTATAAACCTAAGGTTTTTCAAAGATGAAGGCAAGCTTTTGTTTTCTTTTTTTTTAGCCATTAAAATGCTAGTAATTTTTGACGAAGGTTTGAAAAATTAGGACGGAAACAAAATCAAAATCAAAAGTGCTGATTACAGTTTCAACTCAAACCACTTACCTTTAAATCTAATACAAATCGCATATCCAAATCCCCGAAAAACTGGTGATTAGATCACAACTTCGATAATCCGCACACAACAACCCAAAATTCTTTAGTAAAACACCTTTGCACTTTTTAGGAACAACAAATGACATTTTCCGAACCGTTACTTCCAGCACGTCAGTAGTATATGAGTGAGGAGAACTGGGGGCTTGGGGGGTGGGGGAGATGGCTGACCCCCATGTTTTAACATAGGCTATAGAGTATCCGGTCAGCCACCTGTGTATTAAGATAAGGAATAGACTTTTTTATGTATTAAGATGGGGAATAGGTTTTCTATGTATTAGGATGGCAAGGTTTCAGATGGTAAGTTTCAGAAAAATTTTTGGTGCCCAAATTTTTTGAGTTCGATTATGCCGATAATTGCATTTTTTAGCTAACTTCTACGATTTATGATTTGTAAGTGCTATCTTGTCTTACAAAAATTCGGTATGTTAAGTTTCAGAATGTAAGTTTCAGAAAACTTTTTGAAAATTTTTAAAGTTTTACTTGCAAATACATTTTTATCTTGAAAAAACTTTTTTATCTTGAAAAATTGAAAAAAAATTTGGATGGTAAGATTCAGATGGTAATTTCGACAAAAATAAGGTTTCGATTTAGAGGATGGGATCATAAACTAGTATATCACAGAAAAAAAATGTTCCTCGAAAGAATGTTTTAAATTCTTTAGATTTATGTTCCCCTTAAGTTATTTAGGGAAAATTGTCAAGAGAGGATTAACTTTCACAGGTTAATTATTCCGCTCCAAGGGATATCAGCGAAATCTTGAGAGTTCTTCACGGTTGATTACTTTTACATCCCACTTAATCTTTTATTCCCCAGGTTATCTGGAGAACGGATGACAGGTTCATTTTACTTATTAAATTTATGACTTATTTTATCCTTTTTCACATAATTATCCCACGATTATAAGACAGTTGCATATTAGCAGTTTCCCACAGAGTTAATGAAGCGTTTATTTGTTTCTTGGGAGATTAAAATCTTAAATTTTCATGAAAAATTGAATACATCCAATCAAAATTGCTTGAATTTTTCATTGGAACTAAGATAAAAATTAGCAAACATTTTCAAGTTTCGACCAATCAGATGATTTCATCTTGTTCTTATTTGTACCTCAACTGGTTTTTTTTTATTTTGTCATATTTTCTGCTACGATTCATTTCAGTTCTCTTTTATCACATTGTCTTTAATCTTTAATCTATAGAAATTTCCAAACTTTCCAAAAAACTATCATTCAAAAAATTTGTCAATTGCTCTGCCACGGTAAAAGTTTACACTGAGAAAAATGTAGTATCATAGTTTTTTTGTGTGTCTGATATTTTTAGATAAAAATTTTTCCATCTTTCTCGTAGTAAACGTTTAGAAAATTATACAATTTACTAGAAGTTGGTTACAATTTTCGTAAATTTATCTACTCTATCGTGATTTTTTTCAATTGGGGGAGTACAGCATCCATATTCCATCAGCATTCTCCAAATTTCATCAAAAGGTTAGTTGCTAAGATGCTTTTCCTAAAAAAATTAAGGAATTTAAAGAGTTAAATTACATAAATAATCAAACAATTCACTACATCGTATAGTAAAATTACTGCTAATTTACACTTACAACTAAAAAATGCACTTTTACAAAAAATTACTGATAAAATTCAAAACATGCACATCATGAAGATTATTCAAGTTCTTCTGGAAGAATTTAAAAAGAAGAAGTGCCAAATAAATTGCGTAAAATCCACACAAATTATCAGTTTTTTGTAGCTATCGAGGAAGCATTTGTCGAAAATTTTTTGTCAAAAAAGGACAAATTGATCTCTTTCTTCCCAAATAATCTGCAAAGTAGTAGCTTTTATCAAGTCGAGCAATCATAATCCATTGTTCTCCTCTATCATTGCTTGGGGCTGAGTTAATAATTGCAAAAGAGTTTTTTGTTAGTTGAGGTACTGTATCAGAAGGGTATGATCCCATGTACTTGAACCTGAGCCCTGGAATTCTTTCAATAATTTGCAAAAGTGAAACATTATCCATTTTTGGGTAAAACAAGGGATTGATAGTTTGATAGTGTACTTTAGGTTAAAAAAAAGAAAGATTTATGACTTACACACATTTGGGAATTGAATCAACAAAGTCCCATACACAAACCTTATGTAGTGGGCAAAGTTTATTGAACACTTTTTTACAGTCTAGTTTGAGAAGTAACTCGGGTTTGCAACTAAATATCATTCCTTCTCTATTTTTTCTGGAGCTTTAGGTCTGAATAAAAAAATAGATAGTACAGAGAAAATAACAAAGAAAAGTCCCAAAAAAGTTACAATATTTTTATAGGAATCTGAAAATTCAAAAAAATTAAAAATTTTTAGCGACTGTTCCGATTTTGTCTGTTTGAATATTTGATAGTCTTTCTCCCAAGACTATCATTTCCGTTACTTGTCTAATCTCAAGCCTTCTCCTCTAAATTCTGGATAATGCAACTGTTCAGCTATATCCTTTGCACTTTTTAAAAACAACAAGTGCCATTTTGCGAACCGTTACTTCCAGCACGTCAGTAGTATATGAGTGAGGAGAACTGGGGGCTTGGGGAGGGAGATGGCTGACCCTCATGTTTTAACATAGGCTACCTTAGATATCGAAATTTGGAATATTTTAAAACATTGCAACAGGTTTTTGTAGTGACTTCAAATTAAAACCTTACGCCACTTTTAAATAATCAAACACAAACCAAGAACTACACCAAATCCATTGACAAACGGACTTGTTGATGGCATGAATTGCTCAAAACAAGAATATTTAAGATGTTTTAGAATCGAAAATGAATAAAAAAACACCGAGTTATCAACAGTTTTTAACAATTTACCACTAGCATAAACTTCACAAAACCACAACCTTTGGCTTATTATCATATGGAACAGTTTTCAAGCACAAACCTCAAAAAAAACAGTGTTCAGAGCAAGTGCATCCAAAAAGGAACAAGTGCTTTGCAAAGCTTCAAAGGATTCAGTAATTTAAAATTAACACCTTATACACACAACAAAAATCTGTTCCATCGCCCGCAACTTTAGGTTCAAGTTAGGTTCTTTTACCCGTACCGATGGGATTTGAACAGAGACAATGAGATAAGTAACTATTACCAAGAAAACACATTCAAACACAGATTATCTATAGTTTCACACATCAGCTTCAGGTTTTAAATTGGAGCAAATGATTAACACCAAGTTTCATAAAGCATAAACGAATATCGAAAAAATTACAACCACTCCGAAAAGTAAAAGTACCTTTCCAGATGATTGACAAATTGACTGAGGTTACATATAAAGCTTTCGATAAAAATATTATAACTTAGAAATTATCTCTTTTCCTACTATCCAAAAGAATTCGCTTTTGTGAATGTTACAACTATACTCGTTTACTGGGCTTCACCTCATTGAATCAACACCAGATACAGGTAAGACAAACCTCCTAGAAAACTTACTAAAACTAGAATCAACGACAAATCAAATCTTACCGAAGAAACTATTTCAACACGAAAAGACTAAACCTACTGATGTACGAAAAAAATTCCAGACTCAAATCAGCCATTTTATGATGTGTATGACGCCTCTAAGTTCTCTATAGGCGCAGAAATTTTACCGTTACATCAGAGAACAAATTAAAATAACCTCAAATCCGCCAATTCACAAATACTCACTCAGTAGAATTCGAGGAGTTATTGTATAGAGACAGATTCTACAGCTATCAGATAGTCACTTATAAAAAAGTAGGTCTTATAATCGAATCAAAACATTCAACAGTTTTATATACAACACACAAACCCTTCATGCAAAAAATTAATCCAAATCATACAAAATATAGATTTCAACTGATATTAAAGAAATCCCCAAATCCCAAATCTCTATATAGTTTGAACAGCATGAAGTCATTGCCATTCCAGTTTCACTAAGCAGAAATAAGTCACCAAAATTATCAACAGGAAAACCTACGGTTGAAAAGCCCCAAAAATTGAAACTTACCTCGCAAAAGATAAAACGTCACCACGGTTTGAATTTTAACACGAGGTAAAATCGGATCACAGAGAAAAAACTTTTATGATGCATTTAAAACTTTACCATATTCTTTAACATTAGAAAAAAAACAATGAAAACACAATAAAAATGAAGACTCATAAAGAAAATCCCCCAAAAAGTGAATGCACGAAAGAACACAAATAAAACTTAATTGATACATTAAATCTTGCAGGACCAGTAGAGAATTTTCGATCTTAAAAAAACAATCGATAACTTTTCCTTAACAAAATCCGAAGTATAGTTTTGATTCTTTTCATTTAGACTCAAGTTGAGAATTAATTTACTACAAAATTATCAAAACTTAGACCCCGTTTTCCAACAAAAGAGGTTTTGGCACATATGCAAAACAAAACCTGCCAAAATTGACATAACTATTATAAGAAAAAAAATTTTACGACAATTTATCCGCAATTTCAAAAAAAACTTTTTTATTGAAAACGCAGATAATTGGTTTTATCATTATCACGGTGCAAAAGAGGTTTTGGCACATATGCAAAACAAAACCTGCCAAAATTTCATAACTATTTAAAGAAAAAAACTTTACGACAATTTATCCGCAAATTCAAAAAACCCTTTTTTAATGAAAACGCAGATAATTGGTTTTATCATTATCACGGTGCAAAAGCACCAATTTTGTCATTAAGTTTTTATTAAACTGATTTTGTAACATGTACTCCCCAAATATACCATTCTGATTCAGAAAAAAACTTATGATAATTATAGACGAAAATTTCAGTTCAGGAAGGCACCCAGTCGGCTTAAAGATCTTTGCAACGATTGTCTCAAATGTCAAATTAACAAACCCTTTCCAGATCAAAAATGAAAAGTAGGAAAGCAAAACTTTGATGAAAAAAGTACAAAAATCATTTTTTAATGGTAAAGGCAGGTTTTTCCCACTCTGTTACTTTAAACCCAGTATCGCACTGTAGAGTTTATTGTGCAAATGCTTCACTTCATAAATAACGGATATCTAGGATTGGATTAACCAAAATCCTTGTAACAGAAAATGGCACATTTCAAAAACAACGAAATTACAATCTTAAGCCACTTACACATAATCAAAAACAAAAAATAACTTCACTTTTTTTCAAGGACCAATGGACTTGTTGAAGGCACTTATTGCTCAAAACAAGAATAATTTTAATGTTTTAGAATCGGGAAGGATAAAAATTACACAAAATGGTCAACAAACATTAAATTTTTAACACAGGCATAAAATTCACAAAATACTACAACCTCATCATCATTATCGATTTTTAAACTAAAAGCTCGTAAAACAAAATGTTCACAGCAAGTGCATCCCAAACTGTGCAGGGATATCATAGAATTCATCTGTTAAATTTTACCAACTCTTACACACGATGACGAACAGTTCAATTGCCTATGATTTTCAAAACTACCTTCTGTTACTCATCCGATTGAGTTTGAACAGAGACAAAAAAAAAAAGAAAATTTACAAAGAAATAACATTCAATCATCTATTAGCTCTTCCAAAAAAGCAAAAGTTTTTTTAATGCCAGTTTTCTCAGTCCATAAAAAATACTGAAGAAATTCAATTCACTCCAAAATATTTCCTACCAAAATTTTGAGAAAAAAACTGGCGTTAAAAACATATAAAATTAATGATCATAACGCAGTAAAAAATTTATTACATAGCCATAAGCTCTTGCCCTGCCATCTAAAAGAATTCGCGTCAGGAAAATAACACAGTTATACTCAATTACTAGACTTCACAACATTTCATCTTCACCGGTTACAGATGAAACAAACAAAGACTTAACCCACTGATATACAAAAAAAATGAATTGCAAAAACGAACATTCATCCTTGAAAAGTATAAGTATATACATCTGGTCAATCTTATAGACTACAAACCTAACCTACCGAAAATATCAAACGTTCAGATCACAATCAAAATTCTTGAACAAAGCAGAATTCCACAATACATCTAAAGAAAAAACATTGAAAATCCCACAATTTTGATATTCACTGTGAATTTTATTGCGCGTTTTTTTTCTCAGAGTTAATTATCTTTTTTGTTTTTGAATCTTTTAATACATTACATAATTCTTAATTTATTTCATTCAGAATAGCCAAACCAGCCTAAAGCAAAATGTTACAAAATCACTCAAGCCAAGATGTCTCACAAACAACCCATTTGATCGATAATTCAAAACAAAAAAAAACAATTTAATACAGTAAACTCTAGACTCGCCTACAACAATACCTATCAATTGTCAACACTCTCATTGAAATCCAACAAGTAAATTCAATTTTCACTTTATAAACTATAATTCTAAGCACCTCTCCAAGAAACGAAGTCGATTTCCAAGTGATCATTTTAAACAGATTGTATGGACTCTTGAAAATTTCTATTTTTTTCTCAATTTCTCAAGTTATTTAGGGAAAATTGTCAAGAGAGGATTAACTTTCACAGGTTAATTATTCCGCTCCAAGGGATATCAGCGAAATCTTGAGAGTTCTTCACGGTTGATTACTTTTACATCCCACTTAATCTTTTATTCCCCAGGTTATCTGGGGAACGGATGACAGGTTCATTTTACTTATTAAATTTATGACTTATTTTATCCTTTTTCACATAATTATCCCACGATTATAAGACAGTTGCATATTAGCAGTTTCCCACAGAGTTAATGAAGCGTTTATTTGTTTCTTGGGAGATTAAAATCTTAAATTTTCATGAAAAATTGAATACATCCAATCAAAATTGCTTGAATTTTTCATTGGAACTAAGATAAAAATTAGCAAACATTTTCAAGTTTCGACCAATCAGATGATTTCATCTTGTTCTTATTTTTACCTCAACTGGTTTTTTTTTATTTTGTCATATTTTCTGCTACGATTCATTTCAGTTCTCTTTTATCACATTGTCTTTAATCTTTAATCTATAGAAATTTCCAAACTTTCCAAAAAACTATCATTCAAAAAATTTGTCAATTGCTCTGCCACGGTAAAAGTTTACACTGAGAAAAATGTAGTATCATAGTTTTTTTGTGTGTCTGATATTTTTAGATAAAAATTTTTCCATCTTTCTCGTAGTAAACGTTTAGAAAATTATACAATTTACTAGAAGTTGGTTACAATTTTCGTAAATTTATCTACTCTATCGTTATTTTTTTCAATTGGGGGAGTACAGCATCCATATTCCATCAGCATTCTCCAAATTTCATCAAAAGGTTAGTTGCTAAGATGCTTTTCCTAAAAAAATTAAGGAATTTAAAGAGTTAAATTACATAAATAATCAAACAATTCACTACATCGTATAGTAAAATTACTGCTAATTTACACTTACAACTAAAAAATGCACTTTTACAAAAAATTACTGATAAAAGTCAAAACATGCACATCATGAAGATTATTGAAGTTCTTCTGGAAGAATTTAAAAAGAAGAAGTGCCAAATAAATTGCGTAAAATCCACACAAGTTATCAGTTTTTTGTAGCTTTCGAGGAAGCATTTGTCGAAAATTTTTTGTCAAAAAAGGACAAATTGATCTCTTTCTTCCCAAATAATCTGCAAAGTAGTAGCTTTTATCAAGTCGAGCAATCATAATCCATTGTTCTCCTCTATCATTGCTTGGGGCTGAGTTAATAATTGCAAAAGAGTTTTTTGTTAGTTGAGGTACTGTATCTGAAGGGTATGATCCCATGTACTTGAACCTGAGCCCTGGAATTCTTTCAAAAATTTGCAAAAGTGAAACTTTATCCATTTTTGGGTAAAACAAGGGATTGATAGTTTGATAGTGTACTTTAGGTTTAAAAAAAGAAAGATTTATGACTTACACACATTTGGGAATTGAATCAACAAAGTCCCATACACAAACCTTATGTAGTGGGCAAAGTTTATTGAACACTTTTTGACAGTCTAGTTTGAGAAGTAACTCGGGTTTGCAACTAAATATCATTCCTTCTCTATTTTTTCTGGAGCTTTAGGTCTGAATAAAAAAAATAGATAGTACAGAGAAAATAACAAAGAAAAGTCCCAAAAAAGTTACAATATTTTTATAGGAATCTGAAAATTCAAAAAAATTAAAGATTTTTAGCGACTGTTCCGATTTTGTCTATTTGAATATTTGATAGTCTTTCTCCCAAGACTATCATTTCCGTTACTTGTCTAATCTCAAGCCTTCTCCTCTAAATTCTGGATAATGCAACTGTTCAGCTATATCCTGTTGTGAATTCGAGTCGAAAACTACAATATAGAGATTTTGAAAATCTTCGTTAAACTGCATTGCTTTCATTGTTGTAACATAGGGACGACAAGGAAAAGTTGTATCTAATTAAATAATTGCTGTTCCACCCCGAATAATTCTAAGCTCTCTTAAATGAAATTGTTCATAATTGAAAGTATTTTCATGACAAGATCCCGCAACAGCCGAAGTTGTATTCAATGCCACAGCTATCCTTCTGATTGGGGCATTATTGAAAACATTTTCCTGAATAAACTGGTTTTGACGAGATGGAATGATGAAGGTTCTTGCTATAGTTTTCATGTAATTGTAGTGAGCAGGTTCACTTTCCAGATTCCATTGCAAATATTATTGATTAGGTTTAGCTACTAAAATTCTTCTTGTAAACAGTGAACAATCGACAATTTTCAGACTAACATTTGGTTTATCATACAGCATGTAAAAATTACGTTTAGCTCGAATAATTTTAATTCGAAATTCGAACACAAGTAAACAAGTCAATGGCTAGCCTGCCATAAAGTGAAAAAGTTATCCCTGATCCTAAAGCATTTGCTCTATCAGTGAATGGATACATATGAAATGCTTCTGGATATTCTTCAAAACTATACCTATGACAAGCAAGTATCCCTTTATTACTCACTGCCGACGAGTTGAATTCGTTCGATATTTGTGCCTTATGAGGATATAGTCCATTGGCGTTGTAAACCATTGTATTATTAAAATAAACTTCACAATTGGAGAAAAGAGAATGTAGAAGATTGTTTACATAAGTTAAGTAAGTTTGTGGCTCCTCGTCTGAATCTTCCTTCGATTTTGCTTTTTGTTCTGATTTTTCTTTTTTAAAAGCTTCAAACAATCTTCCTTTGAATAATTGAAGCCTTTAACTGAGGTGGGTATCACGCATATCCAAATAAACGTTACGGTCCGTCTCAAATTCAAATTCAAAACTGCTTTCATCAAGAGAAGTACTGGGAAATACTTCTTGTGTGTATGATGAAATTATTGTTTCCAAAACTGGGACTTTATCAAAAATCACCAAAGAAGAATTTGTAAACGCTCCGTACCAAAAATGACTACTTTGATTTTATCTTGTCAAAAATGTCTGTGCGAGAGCGACTGATTTTTGAACTATTTTTTTCGAGAAACGGTTCTTCTTGTTCTACGCTTGAATTTCTTTTTTCCACCTCCCAACTGTTTTCGAACTGTTTTTGTTCCAACATCTTTTGCATAAGTTTTGAGTTTTTTTCGTCCACTCACAATTTCTCCATTCTCTGGAGCAGCATTTTCAAATAAATCTGCTCCGATTCTTTTTGCAGCTGGGACTATATATTTGTTAGTAAAGCGAATTGCAGTTTTCCCAAGAGTTTTTGCAAGAGCACCAAAACCTCTTGCTCGCTGTCTTGCATGTCTACGAAAAATAGTAAAAAATTAGCTGAACTTTGAGCAACCATTTCCTATGAAGTATAAATCGAAAATGATTATCCGAAATTTTGCGAAACAATAGAACAACTCGTGTAATTCCTACTGACACCAAATGAATTTTTTTCACCCGTAGTATCCCTTAGTTCTGTTTTTATGCTGTAGAAAGGGTTTTTTAATAATTTTGGAAATTGTAGATTTGTGAAGGATTGATAATTCATATACTGTCCTGTATATATTATGTCTCCATTTTTTACTTTGGAAATGAAAATAATACAACGCAGTGAAGGAGTTTTTGTATCTCCTACTATATTATATTCTATATTATCACTATAAATTATAGGGAATCTATTCTTATAATGTCCTAAGAATACCGAGGATAATGTGGTCCTTTTCGTTTCATTATAAAACCTGTCTGATTTTGTTCTAAATTACAACCAAAAATTTGACTCAAATCAGCATTTTGAATTAAAAACACTGGTTGATCGTCAGGTGAATGAATGCCAAATTTTTGTGCAATCCTATCTACTGATACATAAATTCCGTTATATGTATACTGATACATAAATTCCGTTTTTGTGCCCCTATACGTTTTCGAACTTTCTCATTCATGGCTACAACTATATCAACAATACTTGGACACAATCCAGGTTCAATATGCATCGGTTGAATCTTTAGTTTTTCCTAAGGACTTTCTCGTCCATCTATGAAAGTAAACTTTCCCTATGTAACGTTTTGGTACAATGAAGAGTACGATATATCTGAAATAGCAACCTCACCTTCTCCTTTTAGATGTATTTGTTCCGGTAGAAAATTTGTAAAGAAATTAAGACTGTTATTCGAATAACAATTAAAAGAAGCATTAGAAACTAGCTCAAAATTAAAAAAAGCCATGACAAATGATCGATAAAAACTCAATTAAAAAAAATGATTTACCTTTAATCTGAACATTTTCTCAGATCTTTTTCATAAAAAATTTCCCTGAATTTCTTCTTTTTCGAGATCTTTGATGATGTATGTCGAGATTTTTTGTAGATAATGCCAAAAATGTTGTCTGTAAACTGTGGCTTGTATCCTTTTTGAAACGGATAAGACTTTTTCGAAATTCTAACTCTATCACCAATTTCGAATTTTGGTTCAGTATATTTCTTGAATGATTTGTTATACAATATCGATGAAAAATCACTGTTTTCCACATCTCTGGGAGATTTTCCAAATGATCGATTTTTGCGGCAGTTCAATGTAGAAACAAACTGCTGCAATTTGGGGAAAATTTTTCAACATGATCTTCAATGTAACGATATATTATATGTTTTAAAGACTGAATTGCTCTCTCTGCAAACGCAGCTTTTGTTTCACTCATTGTTGAGTAAACTTCATTGTCTTTCTCCTTGCAATTTTTTTGAAAGTTGCCCCATCTTCTGTTCCTTTATCAACCCAAAATTTTTAGGGAGTGTTTTTTTGAGAAATCATTTTTCTGAAAGCTTGTAAAGTGTCTCTGGCATAATTTGTTTTCATTGTTTGAACTCTGACAAATCTCGAAAAAATATCTACAGCATTTATTAAATACTTGACTTTATTGTTTTGACTAGCTAACTTTTTTACAAAAGCCATTTCCATACACCAGATTTCATTGATATAATTAGAAAAAGCTTGAAGTCTTCGGAAACACCTGATTGGTGGACCAAATTTTGTATACGATGTCTTGGTTTGTAAATTTTTCTACTTTCTTTTTTGATAAACCACTCGCTTTACTCAAGCTTTGAATAGAACTGTTCGCAGCTCTGCCCCAAGATTACAATTTGTTAAGTCTTACCTTTTCAGGTTTTGTGCTCGTACAGCACTCTAAACAGAATCGAAAAATTTTGGTGCAATATCCTCTTTTTCTTGCTTTTGTTCAAATTTTTGTTTTCATGGAAGTGTACTTTGTGATTGATAAACTGAGTACGGAATTTAAAAAAACTGTTCCAGACTATGTCAGTCGTTAAATTACAAAAGGGCTGATGATAGATATCAATTGTAACCCTTTAGTTGATCTTAAAAAAATTCTTCTTTTGTGTAGAGGAGTTCTTTTCTGTGTTAAATCTGAATTTGTTTTCGATATTTTACAACGTCTTCTTTCCGAAGATCTCGAAGCTCTCCTCATAATAGGTTTACTAAACAATTGCTCAGAAACTGGATGAAATCTTTTGGGCAAATGAGAATGAATTGTTTTCGAAGCCTTAGGGAAAATTTTTGAAATTTTGGGAGAAAAATGACGTATTTTGTACTCATCGTCCGAAAACTTTGTCTCTATTCCAGCTGTTAAACAAAATTTTGTAGAAGTTGACCCACTATTAGAGCAATACCTAAGTGAATCAACTGTTTTTGGGGTTAAATCAATAAGTAAATGACCATTAGGAACGGATGTTGCATCTTGATACCACTCTTTCATTTAGCAAACATTTTCAAGTTTCGACCAATCAGATGATTTCATCTTGTTCTTATTTTTACCTCAACTGGTTTTTTTTTATTTTGTCATATTTTCTGCTACGATTCATTTCAGTTCTCTTTTATCACATTGTCTTTAATCTTTAATCTATAGAAATTTCCAAACTTTCCAAAAAACTATCATTCAAAAAATTTGTCAATTGCTCTGCCACGGTAAAAGTTTACACTGAGAAAAATGTAGTATCATAGTTTTTTTGTGTGTCTGATATTTTTAGATAAAAATTTTTCCATCTTTCTCGTAGTAAACGTTTAGAAAATTATACAATTTACTAGAAGTTGGTTACAATTTTCGTAAATTTATCTACTCTATCGTTATTTTTTTCAATTGGGGGAGTACAGCATCCATATTCCATCAGCATTCTCCAAATTTCATCAAAAGGTTAGTTGCTAAGATGCTTTTCCTAAAAAAATTAAGGAATTTAAAGAGTTAAATTACATAAACAATCAAACAATTCACTACATCGTATAGTAAAATTACTGCTAATTTACACTTACAACTAAAAAATGCACTTTTACAAAAAATTACTGATAAAAGTCAAAACATGCACATCATGAAGATTATTGAAGTTCTTCTGGAAGAATTTAAAAAGAAGAAGTGCCAAATAAATTGCGTAAAATCCACACAAGTTATCAGTTTTTTGTAGCTTTCGAGGAAGCATTTGTCGAAAATTTTTTGTCAAAAAAGGACAAATTGATCTCTTTCTTCCCAAATAATCTGCAAAGTAGTAGCTTTTATCAAGTCGAGCAATCATAATCCATTGTTCTCCTCTATCATTGCTTGGGGCTGAGTTAATAATTGCAAAAGAGTTTTTTGTTAGTTGAGGTACTGTATCTGAAGGGTATGATCCCATGTACTTGAACCTGAGCCCTGGAATTCTTTCAAAAATTTGCAAAAGTGAAACTTTATCCATTTTTGGGTAAAACAAGGGATTGATAGTTTGATAGTGTACTTTAGGTTTAAAAAAAGAAAGATTTATGACTTACACACATTTGGGAATTGAATCAACAAAGTCCCATACACAAACCTTATGTAGTGGGCAAAGTTTATTGAACACTTTTTGACAGTCTAGTTTGAGAAGTAACTCGGGTTTGCAACTAAATATCATTCCTTCTCTATTTTTTCTGGAGCTTTAGGTCTGAATAAAAAAAATAGATAGTACAGAGAAAATAACAAAGAAAAGTCCCAAAAAAGTTACAATATTTTTATAGGAATCTGAAAATTCAAAAAAATTAAAGATTTTTAGCGACTGTTCCGATTTTGTCTATTTGAATATTTGATAGTCTTTCTCCCAAGACTATCATTTCCGTTACTTGTCTAATCTCAAGCCTTCTCCTCTAAATTCTGGATAATGCAACTGTTCAGCTATATCCTGTTGTGAAGTCGAGTCGAAAACTACAATATAGAGATTTTGAAAATCTTCGTTAAACTGCATTGCTTTCATTGTTGTAACATAGGGACGACAAGGAAAAGTTGTATCTAATTAAATAATTGCTGTTCCACCCCGAATAATTCTAAGCTCTCTTAAATGAAATTGTTCATAATTGAAAGTATTTTCATGACAAGATCCCGCAACAGCCGAAGTTGTATTCAATGCCACAGCTATCCTTCTGATTGGGGCATTATTGAAAACATTTTCCTGAATAAACTGGTTTTGACGAGATGGAATGATGAAGGTTCTTGCTATAGTTTTCATGTAATTGTAATGAGCAGGTTCACTTTCCAGATTCCATTGCAAATATTATTGATTAGGTTTAGCTACTAAAATTCTTCTTGTAAACAGTGAACAATCGACAATTTTCAGACTAACATTTGGTTTATCATACAGCATGTAAAAATTACGTTTAGCTCGAATAATTTTAATTCGAAATTCGAACACAAGTAAACAAGTCAATGGCTAGCCTGCCATAAAGTGAAAAAGTTATCCCTGATCCTAAAGCATTTGCTCTATCAGTGAATGGATACATATGAAATGCTTCTGGATATTCTTCAAAACTATACCTATGACAAGCAAGTATCCCTTTATTACTCACTGCCGACGAGTTGAATTCGTTCGATATTTGTGCCTTATGAGGATATAGTCCATTGGCGTTGTAAACCATTGTATTATTAAAATAAACTTCACAATTGGAGAAAAGAGAATGTAGAAGATTGTTTACATAAGTTAAGTAAGTTTGTGGCTCCTCGTCTGAATCTTCCTTCGATTTTGCTTTTTGTTCTGATTTTTCTTTTTTAAAAGCTTCAAACAATCTTCCTTTGAATAATTGAAGCCTTTAACTGAGGTGGGTATCACGCATATCCAAATAAACGTTACGGTCCGTCTCAAATTCAAATTCAAAACTGCTTTCATCAAGAGAAGTACTGGGAAATACTTCTTGTGTGTATGATGAAATTATTGTTTCCAAAACTGGGACTTTATCAAAAATCACCAAAGAAGAATTTGTAAACGCTCCGTACCAAAAATGACTACTTTGATTTTATCTTGTCAAAAATGTCTGTGCGAGAGCGACTGATTTTTGAACTATTTTTTTCGAGAAACGGTTCTTCTTGTTCTACGCTTGAATTTCTTTTTTCCACCTCCCAACTGTTTTCGAACTGTTTTTGTTCCAACATCTTTTGCATAAGTTTTGAGTTTTTTTCGTCCACTCACAATTTCTCCATTCTCTGGAGCAGCATTTTCAAATAAATCTGCTCCGATTCTTTTTGCAGCTGGGACTATATATTTGTTAGTAAAGCGAATTGCAGTTTTCCCAAGAGTTTTTGCAAGAGCACCAAAACCTCTTGCTCGCTGTCTTGCATGTCTACGAAAAATAGTAAAAAATTAGCTGAACTTTGAGCAACCATTTCCTATGAAGTATAAATCGAAAATGATTATCCGAAATTTTGCGAAACAATAGAACAACTCGTGTAATTCCTACTGACACCAAATGAATTTTTTTCACCCGTAGTATCCCTTAGTTCTGTTTTTATGCTGTAGAAAGGGTTTTTTAATAATTTTGGAAATTGTAGATTTGTGAAGGATTGATAATTCATATACTGTCCTGTATATATTATGTCTCCATTTTTTACTTTGGAAATGAAAATAATACAACGCAGTGAAGGAGTTTTTGTATCTCCTACTATATTATATTCTATATTATCACTATAAATTATAGGGAATCTATTCTTATAATGTCCTAAGAATACCGAGGATAATGTGGTCCTTTTCGTTTCATTATAAAACCTGTCTGATTTTGTTCTAAATTACAACCAAAAATTTGACTCAAATCAGCATTTTGAATTAAAAACACTGGTTGATCGTCAGGTGAATGAATGCCAAATTTTTGTGCAATCCTATCTACTGATACATAAATTCCGTTATATGTATACTGATACATAAATTCCGTTTTTGTGCCCCTATACGTTTTCGAACTTTCTCATTCATGGCTACAACTATATCAACAATACTTGGACACAATCCAGGTTCAATATGCATCGGTTGAATCTTTAGTTTTTCCTAAGGACTTTCTCGTCCATCTATGAAAGTAAACTTTCCCTATGTAACGTTTTGGTACAATGAAGAGTACGATATATCTAAAATAGCAACCTCACCTTCTCCTTTTAGATGTATTTGTTCCGGTAGAAAATTTGTAAAGAAATTAAGACTGTTATTCGAATAACAATTAAAAGAAGCATTAGAAACTAGCTCAAAATTAAAAAAAGCCATGACAAATGATCGATAAAAACTCAATTAAAAAAAATGATTTACCTTTAATCTGAACATTTTCTCAGATCTTTTTCATAAAAAATTTCCCTGAATTTCTTCTTTTTCGAGATCTTTGATGATGTATGTCGAGATTTTTTGTAGATAATGCCAAAAATGTTGTCTGTAAACTGTGGCTTGTATCCTTTTTGAAACGGATAAGACTTTTTCGAAATTCTAACTCTATCACCAATTTCGAATTTTGGTTCAGTATATTTCTTGAATGATTTGTTATACAATATCGATGAAAAATCACTGTTTTCCACATCTCTGGGAGATTTTCCAATTGATCGATTTTTGCGGCAGTTCAATGTAGAAACAAACTGCTGCAATTTGGGGAAAATTTTTCAACATGATCTTCAATGTAACGATATATTATATGTTTTAAAGACTGAATTGCTCTCTCTGCAAACGCAGCTTTTGTTTCACTCATTGTTGAGTAAACTTCATTGTCTTTCTCCTTGCAATTTTTTTGAAAGTTGCCCCATCTTCTGTTCCTTTATCAACCCAAAATTTTTAGGGAGTGTTTTTTTGAGAAATCATTTTTCTGAAAGCTTGTAAAGTGTCTCTGGCATAATTTGTTTTCATTGTTTGAACTCTGACAAATCTCGAAAAAATATCTACAGCATTTATTAAATACTTGACTTTATTGTTTTGACTAGCTAACTTTTTTACAAAAGCCATTTCCATACACCAGATTTCATTGATATAATTAGAAAAAGCTTGAAGTCTTCGGAAACACCTGATTGGTGGACCAAATTTTGTATACGATGTCTTGGTTTGTAAATTTTTCTACTTTCTTTTTTGATAAACCACTCGCTTTACTCAAGCTTTGAATAGAACTGTTCGCAGCTCTGCCCCAAGATTACAATCTGTTAAGTCTTACCTTTTCAGGTTTTGTGCTCGTACAGCACTCTAAACAGAATCGAAAGATTTTGGTGCAATATCCTCTTTTTCTTGCTTTTGTTCAAATTTTTGTTTTCATGGAAGTGTACTTTGTGATTGATAAACTCAGTACGGAATTTAAAAAAACTGTTCCAGACTATGTCAGTCGTTAAATTACAAAAGGGCTGATGATAGATATCAATTGTAACCCTTTAGTTGATCTTAAAAAAATTCTTCTTTTGTGTAGAGGAGTTCTTTTCTGTGTTAAATCTGAATTTGTTTTCGATATTTTACAACGTCTTCTTTCCGAAGATCTCGAAGCTCTCCTCATAATAGGTTTACTAAACAATTGCTCAGAAACTGGATGAAATCTTTTGGGCAAATGAGAATGAATTGTTTTCGAAGCCTTAGGGAAAATTTTTGAAATTTTGGGAGAAAAATGACGTATTTTGTACTCATCGTCCGAAAACTTTGTCTCTATTCCAGCTGTTAAACAAAATTTTGTAGAAGTTGACCCACTATTAGAGCAATACCTAAGTGAATCAACTGTTTTTGGGGTTAAATCAATAAGTAAATGACCATTAGGAACGGATGTTGCATCTTGATACCACTCTTTCATTTGAGATCCTAGACCTAGTTGTTGACTTAATGTATTGATTTGTAAAACATCCCTCGGCAACTTGAACAAGACTATGTGCGTATTTTGTACCTCTACATCTCTTCCTTATTTACTTTGATGAAACAAATTGTGTTTGATGTATATTGTATTCAATCCCCTGTGTCTCCCAGATGTAGCAATTTTTACAAATTGTTTGGAGTTTGAAAATTCCTCGCAACAATCATCAAATATAAGCAAGTACTTAGTTCCGTTAATGGGAAGAGTTTTAATCAAGTCAAAATCTATTCCCTGGATAAATTTAAGGTTTTTTCTTTGCATTTGACTATGAAGCAGTTGATAATGTTGATAAAAATAAAAAATTTTGTCGAATGCTGGTTGAAAAGTACCAATTTTCAAACAATCAAAAATAAGATGAGATTTTCCAGATCCACAAAAAAACTAAAAGAGATCTAATATAAGTACGTCCTTTTCTTCGTCAGAAACAAAATTTCCTAAATTTACGGGCTTGTCTCATTGATCGACCATCTTACCTGTTGACAATGTTGACAATGAAATTTAATTGAAGTTTGAAAATGGTGGTACAATAAGAATAATAAAATTTACAATTTGTTAAAAAGATTGAAACCATGTTCCGTATGCAAATGCTTTTCTTTCTGCACAGGGAAGAGTTTTTGCATGACGAAATGGGTAGTTGATACACCTCCAATCAAATTCTTCATCTTTGAACATCAAAAACAAAACTTTAGGGCAAGCGTAGTCATCCAAATTAATAATCTTTGTTTCTAAAAATTCTGACAGAATCTTACCTTTTCATAAATTTTAGCAAAAAAATTCGTTTCTGTGGCTTCTAGATTTTTTAATTTTTTTTCAAGTTCAGTATATTTTTCGTAATCACTGCTCCAATTGATTCCATGAAGATGTTGTGTACACCAAAAAGATTGGGATGTTGGTTTGAATTTTTTGGGAGGACGAAAGAAACATCCTACAGTTTGTCCATCCTTATAATTTCCTAATTCCTTTCACTATATTGTTTTCAATACATTCAATATCCAAAACAACTAGACTCATTCTGTTAACTGTTTTCTTTTGAGTTTTTTGGTTAAAATGATTAACAATCAAACAATGCATATACTGATGAAGCAAATATTTGAACATATAAACAGAAAAATAATCCAGTCACGTGACCAAGAAAGCTTGAACTGGGGAGACTAGGTGCAACATAACAATACCCAGGTCCTTTTTTTGTAGTAGATTTCACAGATCCAGCAGAATTATGTAGAATTTTATGAAGTCTAAAAACTTTGGACTTTGCAAAAAGTAATCCATACAGGAATTTCCGTATCCAATAAGTCCTTCAAAAAGAAATTTTTGGTCCATTTCTTTTAAACTTATGTCCGGGTCCGAAACAATACAGGTACAAAAAAAAATAAGTTTTTTCTTTTTGTATTTGATAAGAAATCTTGCTTAATAATCTCAAATACTCTTAGAATTTCATTCAATTTCTGTATGTTCATTTTCTACAGTGCATTCGTCAATAATGATGCAAGATTTGATGAAGGTTTCTACATAACCTAATAATGAAGGAAACATCTCGAGTAATTCATCGAACTCTTCTCTTTGTAGTTGTCGAGATTGATTTTTTTTCCATCGATTTCAACTTCTACGATATTCTACAAGTTATATTTTTTCGGTATCGGACCTGTATCTATGTGAATTTTTCTTCTACCATTATGCAGAATCCACTCAAAATGAGATAATTGTGAGTCTACATCCAAATTCTGCAAGTTTCGTGATTTTTGTGATTCTATAATTGTTAGTGAAAATTTTTCGGACTTTTCTTCAAGAACAATATGAAAAAAATTCCAAGTTATTGTGAAGTTTTAAGATTAAATTTCTTGAAAAACCAATATTCCAAGTCATACTGTTCAACACCAGTAGTAAATGAAAAATGATTTTGAGGATATATAATTAGATTAGAAGACAAAAAACACAAATAACACAATTTAATGTAGCTTACAGTTCTCAACAGACATAAAGTCTCCCAAAATTTGGGACAGTTCTTTGAATTCATTCAAAGTATAGTTGACACAGGCAACTTGTTTCATTGCTTCATTCTATTTTGCGTTGAACAGTCGAATCTGAATGTAGGGAGGTTTGTTAACATTGTACTTCTTGATCGTGACACGAACATGTCTTCTATTGTAAGTTGCTATGTCAAACACTTTGTTGCAGTTGGCAAGCTCCTGATCCATAGTTGACTCCTTGTCAGAAGTGAGTTCCAGTATAGGAACGAGTCTAAGGTTTTCAGCATCGTGAATAACAGTATTTCTAATTGCCGAGATTGCTTCTCCTTCTTTTTCGTCAAGATAGACTCTCTGTCTTTTTTCGTGTTGTCCCAATTCATTTTTCTTGAATAGTTGAAATCAGTGCTCAAAATAAATTTTCCCCTTGTAGGATTTATAGGATCAAGCAAATCTCCCAATTCTTGTTTGATTTTTTCGAGAATTCAATATAATTGGGACTAGTGTCTTCTCTTGAGTACTTTTTTCAATAGGAGAACAGACTGATCAGATGAAGAGAAATGATAGAAATGATTTTGAGATTAAATGAAACTGAAAGTAAGCGATATGAGTCATTCACTTACCCAATAAATTGGAAATAGAACTTTAATTGAAATTTTTGAGTGAAATTCTCGAATATAGAATTGTGTAGGTGTTAGTTTTCCTATATAAATCCACAATTCTCAGCAAAAACTATTGTTCCAGATGGCTGCATCTATGTGTCAAGCTCTTCCCAGCTTTTATTCAGATTATTTCAAATTCCGGTGATTTTTACAAAAAATATGTAGTAACCAATTATTTTTGTGTCTCTACCCACAATTCTTACTGTTCTTTGGAAAATTGTAAGTTCCACATACTTCTGATTGGTTCATCTTTTGATCAAATTTTACAAAGATTGGGTAATTTTCATTTCACATACCAAATTATCGATTGTCTTTACACTCTGTACAAATACAGATTTTATTCGAGTGTTATTTCATCAACTGGCGAAGTTTTCAATCAACTTGACCGCGCTGTTCATCACAATTTGAAATGAAAGGAGCAGAAAAAATGCCAAGTGTTGCAAAGAAAAGACTGTTACGCAAAAAATTCAAATGTCACTTTTTATGTTCTAACCAGAAACTAGCTTCCAGACAAACTATTGGTTCAGCTTTTCTAGAAAGAGTTCGTAATATACAAAACTCAAAATATAAACAAGATTTGCTAAAAATAATTGACTGTTTCATTAAGGTTATGGATTTGTTAATAGTGATCATGTCAATTTTTCAGTAAAAAACCTTTGATAATACATTTTTTCTCTCATATATTTACAAAATTACCAAAAATTACCTGAAAAAAACTCACCGTTGTCAAAAAATTTGCGAAAAGTTTTTGAAATATGTAAAAAAGATGTAATATTTCTTTTGATTTTCAAAAAGTTGCAAAAAATGTTTCATTTTTTTTGAAAAGACGCGAAAAGTGTTTACATTTTTTAACAAGCTGCGAAAAAGGTTTCACTTTTTCCTACAAATGCGAAAAGTATTTCACTTTTTTCGACAAAATGCGAAAAGTTTTTTATTTTTTTTTCGATAGAAGGCGAAATTTGTTTCAACTTTTTTGAGAAGATGCGAAAAGTATTTTACATTTTTTGATAAAATGCGAAAAGTGTTTCAATTTTTTTGACAAGATGCGAAAAGTGTTTCACTTTTTTCGATAAAATGCAAAAAGTGTTTAAATTTCTTTGACAAGATGCGAAAAAAGTTTCACTTTTTTCCTACAAATGCGAAAAGTGTTTCATATTTTTGGACAAAATGCGAAAAGCGTTTTACTTTTTTCGATAAAATGCGAAAACTGTTTCAATTTTTTCTACAAAGCGCTAAAAGTGTGTGTTTTTTGACATGGTGCAAAAACCACTATGTAATATTTTACTTGTTTACAATTTTTTTTGTATTTTTCCGAATATGTGTGCAAAAATTATTCGCGTTAATTAACATATGTGCGAGTTTGGAGCACTAAACTAAGTTCTAGTTGTTTTTCAATGGTTTACCCTGAACTTCTCATCTATTCTCATAATTAAAATGAAATTGAAGAAAATAGTTATTTACAGAAAACGAAACCAATACCAAACAATAGTTATTTACAAAAACATTTAGTCAAAGAGCTGTCGAGCAGCAGAAGAGTTCTGGAGGTTCTCTATAAAACGCGGAGCTGGACGAGGTTCAATTGCTGGTGGTTGTTGTGGAGGAGTGTTTTGAGGCGTCATTGTTTCTGAGAAACCCTCATCTTCATCTATTGTGGTGGGGTTTTCGAGTGATCCTGCTTCCTGCCACGGAAAAAGGAAGTCGTCGACTGGTTGAGCTACAAATTTTGAGTCAGGAATCTCGGAGTAGTTCATTCCCACATGATCAGAAACTTCCTCCATCATTTGCAGTTCTTCAAGTTGGTTCTCTGTGATGGGAGCTTGCATCATATGATGTTCGTTGAAATCTTTTCGCATCATTTCCACCATGTGCCAGACTTGGATTGGGATATCCATTCGCGCCAGAAAAACTCCAAAAACTGTTTCTCGCACTTGAATTTGTACTAGATCAGGTGGAAATTCTAAGAGTACATGTGGTGCTTGCTGTTTTGCACTTATAAGATCATTTTGATCAACAAATTGAGTTAAAGAGTAAAAACAAGAAAGAACTGAGAGAGGGGGTAGCTGACGGAAGTTAAGTTGAAATTAGGGTATTTAGCGCTGAGAGAGGAGGTAGTTGACGGTAGTTTAGTTGAAAATAAAACGGTTTTTAGTAAAATAGAAGGGTAGCTTCAACTCGAATGTGTGCGTTTGACCAATCGGAATTGATTATCCTGAATTGGATTGTAGTCGTGTCCAATCAGATTTCAGCTTCCTTTTATGGCGTTCTTGGATAAAAGTCGTGTCCAATCGGAAACAAAGCTCCATTTTGGGTATTGTCGTTTCCAGTCACAAAAGATCTTCATTTTTGTTCTTGTTATTGTATCCAATCAGAAGACCCTTTTAAGGACTTAAACCCTCAAATAAGTAAAATAAAACACGAAAGCAATCGCAAAAAGAAAAAAAACAAAAGTTGTTTGCAGTAAAAATAAGAATTATTGCTGATATGAATAACAAAAGAAAGAAAATTAATAAAAGTAACATCTGTGCAGTTTTTTTACATTGCTGGGGAGTTCTACAAATTTGGGTATTTCGTAGCGGACAAAAAGAGTTTTTGATATATTATCGTACGACTTTTTAATTAGTTTCAAAGTCTTGAGAATAAACAAAATTTCTTTCCTTGTGAGGTGTATTTCAGCCGTTAGTTTAAAACTTTGATACGCAATATGTGAATCAAAAGTAAACTCTTTGATTGAGTAAGTTTCTCTGAAGAGTTTTTCACTTAGTCGGATTACTCTATTTTGTACAAAAAATCGTCCAAAAAATTATGAAAAAAGTAAGAGTCAACATCTATTTCATCGATAGAAAAATTAATTGGAATTTTTCCCTCTTCTGGTCAATTAACCCGAGGAAGCTCATATTTGTTTTTTATAGACATTTTTCATATAATGATTAAGGTTTTTTCAAAATCATGAACAGTTCTTTTTTAAAAAATACTGGATTCTGATTGGTTGACTTCCAACAAACAGTGTTACCAAAAAAACTCATTTCTGATCGTTTGATATCAAAACTGATGAAAAATCCATGAGAAGTAGAACTCAGTTTTGTTTAGTTGACATTAAATTTATTGAAAATTCCATGACCATTGAAGCTCGATTCTGATTGGTTGATATCAGAAAAAATAAAAATTTCCTATAATTAATGCTCAATTCTGATTGGTTGATAGCAAAACTTTTGAAAACTCCATTGTTAAATTGGATAAACTTTATTTCAGCTAGGCTAAATACTAAATCCATTCTGATTTTCTTTCACGTTAAAAACAATTGGTTAAGAAATTTGCTTTTTTAATTCATTTTTATTCACTTTTTGAGGCTATTCAATTTTTCTTTTCTAAAAAATAAGGACAATCTATTTCTCCCATTTTTTCTTTTGCTGCTTATTGAGATGCTGTCACTGAATAGAAACGAAAGATTTGCATGTCTTGAATGTCGCAGAGAATACACTCGCTTACACGCATCAAGACATCGAAAACAGTGTATCGTTTTAAAGTGTTCCAATTGTAACTTTTATACATATAGCAGCGAGGAACTTACTAATCATATCAAGAAGAAGCATTGTCAACATAATGTTCAATTATATGCTCAGAAGACTCAAAACACACTCCAAAAGAAGGTTAATTTGATATATTTTTAATAAAAACATAGTAGAAAATACTTTGAAGAATAATTTTTTACTGAATCTGAAAAGACTATACACTTAAATTGAAAAATTTCTAGTAAAAAAACACAGTTTTTTCATCATTTTTCTTGTTTTGTCAAATTCAAAGGTTCTGGTTGATGATAAAACCAGCAACAGCCGAGTTCAAATTGTCTTGAAACTTTCAACGAAAATCGATCCGAAAATCTTTCATCTACTGTAAAAACTCCACCAGTTGCCAGCTTGCGGGGATTTTTTTGAGTCAAAGTTTGTAATCAAAGTGAATCACATACGCTAATGTGTGCTTAAGTATTTGTTTAAATACTATAAAAAACTGGATATTTATAAAACATTGATTAATTGAAAGGTTTTACCTAATAACCATTTTAAAGTTTTCTTTGCTTAGTGCTTGTAAAAGTAATCATAGAGTAGTGCGTAGCAGATATTGGTATTGATTCACTAAGAATTATGGTTATCTTTCGCTTTTTTTACAATTCAGAAAAAAAATTGATAACTGACCTGGGAACTGTATGTTTTCCTAACATTTGAAAACTTCAAGATAATAATATGCATCATTCTCAATCAAAAATTTACTTCAAAATAGATATTCAGTGTTGAAACAGCAACATACAGTTATCAGTTGAAAAAAAAACTTTTTTATGGTATAAAATTTTTTTAAAAGGATTTTTGGTATAAGTTCTGCTTCGGATTAATGAACGTTCGTTGAAATCATACACATTCCCTCTAAAACTCAATTTTCCAAAAAAAAACCTGGTTCGAATTTGATTAAGTTGGAAGATGGCAAATTAAGCAAAAATTCAGAAAAAATCAAATTGAGTTAGAAACTCATTTTAATTCATTAGGAGTTTAGAGATTTTTTATTAAAAATTAGCTAATATATTAAATCTTGAGTAAAAATCAGATCATTTTAAATGAGAAAAAAGTGTAATGTTTGGAAATTTTTTTATCATTTGATATACTAAGTTAACATATATGAAAGTTCAGAATTTTTGAAAACAGTTTGTTGCGAAGTAAACGCAACTCCAACATCTTTTGGAAGATGATACTTGAAGCATAAATCAAAAATTTGCTTTCAAGATCTACATTTCTTTCTTTTGGAGACAAAATTTTGATGTAGAAAGAATTTTAGAGAAAATAATATGGAGCCTGCTGAATAATTTTAAACAAACTAATACTTTAGCAGAACCAAATGTATGATATCTCATTTCAACTAAACACACAGTAAAAATTTAATTCTGTTTAGCTTCAAGTTACATTGAATTGTCGAGTTTTTGCTTAATAAAGTTCGCAAAATTATTCAATTGTTATAGTTTGCACCCTGATTTCCTTACCTCCTTTCCTTAATCAATGTTTTTGAGGAACAAATCTTTCAGATGTTTTATATGTTGCAGAAATAAGGAACTAAGTTCGCTTGCGTATTTCTACTTCCAAAGGTTTTACAGGTTATAAACAACAGATGTGCTCTTAATTTATTCTAAGAAATCAATGTAAAAATACACCGTTTTATTTTCAAAATATACATGTGCTTTCGAATGCTTAAAATAGCGGCGATTCTTTCTAACTTCGACATTTTTGAGAAAACTTCCGACAAAATCAAGAAAAAAAAGCAATTTTTAAACTACTTTGCAAGAAAAGTGATAGTTAATGATCTCAAAAATAAGGTTTTTGCTGAAATAGTATGCTGTAGCAACTAAACAAGAGAACCTACAGGAGAACATGTACAAATTAGATGGTACTAATTAGACGTTTCCAGTTCTAATTTTATCGCTGCCAACAAATTGTTCGTTCAATTGATACTATTTTCTCCGAAATTCCTCAGTTCTGACTAAATATTCTTGCAAAGTGAATTCAAGAGCGAAAACATACAATAAGCAGAAAGCAAGAATAAGCTTAAGACAATAAAATTTTCTACGGAAAAAACCATGAAATTTATGTTGTAGAAGCGAGAGAGAATCATCAGTTTTGAAGAAGATTTTGTTGAATATCATACAATCTAATATACTGTTAAGGGAAATTGACTCCCTTTTTAGTCAATTTTAGCAGTAAAATGTTCAAATTTTTTCAATGATCTGGATTTTTTTATTAATAATAATGTTTAAAACGCCTCAGAAGTTGTAAATTTTGTACAAGTTTGGGTTTATTCTTCGAGAAAAAACTGAGGAGCTGGATCAAGGAGTTTGATCTAGAAATTTCAAGGAATATTGTTCTTTTTGTTCAATTGAATTGAAACTCTATGTGAACTGTCCTTGAATTGAAAACAAAAAAATCTGTTAATTACACAAATGAACGGTAAATAATGGAAAACCTTGGATAGACTTGATTAATTTTTACTTTCTCGAAAATTACGATTAATTACCTAATTTTCCCGCAAAATTGGAAGTATCAATATTGATTCAGCTAATATGATCTTTAAACGTTCACAGCATTATTTAATCCGCTCTTCAGCTACAATTAGGGTAAATTTATTGTATTTCATTATTTTGAGAAAAAATTGTGAAAAAATCCATATTTCTATTCAAAGTTTTGTATCAGTGTCTCAACATGATGTCAATTGAAATACAGTTTGAGCTTAATTTTAAAATTTAAACGTTTCGACTTTTTATTCAATTAGATCAGAAGCAGCAAAAAACTAGTCAAAACCTTGAGATTTCTGCAGTTCTTTCCAAAAATTTGCAGTTTGTTCCAAAAGCTTTGAAGTTTTTGCAATTTTTTCCCAAAAACTTGAATTTTTTGCAATTTTTTTTACAAAAAATTTGACTTTTTGTTGAAGTTTCAGTAGGTTTTAGCATTTATTCAGGTAAATAGAAAGCAAGGTTATCCAAAAAAATTGATCAAATTACAATAAATCTTATCGTGTTATAAAGTTTTCATGAAAAATTTTCAATTTTTGTGGCAAAAACTCCAAGTTTTGCTCAAAAACTCTTACCATTTACTTACCACGTACCAAAAAACTAAATACATAACCTTATTTTCACAACCTACACGTAATTAACCAGTAGTAGTTAACAATTAGATAATACGCGCCAAAATGTTTGCGAAAAAAACTAGACATTTCCACACAAAAACCAAAATTTTTTTCAAAAAACATGATTTTTTTCTCGAAGTTTCCTTAGGTTTCAGTAGATCTTTAGATAGGTTCTCATTTAATCAAACCTGTAAAACAATAACAAAACATCTAAGCCGTAGAAGCTAGCTATGAAACGCAAGTATCGACAAAATCGACCTCAAAAAAATCGGGCGCCAAAAATTTTTCTGAAACTTACCATCTTACCATCTCAAACCTGCTATCTTAATACATCGGGAAACCTATTCCCTATCTTAATACATAAGAAAACCTATTCCTTATCTTAATACATAGGACGCTGACCGGATACTCTACAGCCAATGTTAATAATGGGGGTCAGCCACCTCCCCCCACCAACAAATAACATCTCTACTTGAATTTCACCAAGACCTAGGACATTTAAGAAATCTGAGTATAAATTGAATACAAGGAAAAACGATAGACAGTAAATCAGTCATCATAGATGAAAAACAAACTTCACAAAAAAAAGATATTCTTGCTAAATAAGCTCACCATCAGAAAAATCAGCATCGTCAACACCCTAATCAAGAACTATATAGGACACCTCTACACTTCCACACTTAAATTTCTCGCCATATAACCAACATTTGCAAACAGACTTAGGTTCCACCTCAACCTCTACACAGTTAGTAGATAATCCATTTAATACTCTAACACCCTCACAGTGTTTGGGTGATCCTTGGCTATGCAAACGGTGAATTAAACCTAGTTAAGGAAACAGTTGAAACTCGGTCAACTACATCATCGAATTTTCCTGCAACAAAAATTTCTCTAGCTGACACACTCACCTTGTATCTCAAAGCATACTAAATTTATTACCTTCCCAACAGAACTACAGCAATTTTTAAACCATAGATGTTAGGGAAAACAAAACACAAACAAGCATTAAAGTTTGACTGCAACAACTTTGTAGCACCTACTCCGCTAAACGGACATCATTCAGATAGCATACGACTGCATAGTTAGGCTAAAATCCGTTCAGACTTTAGACACGACATTCACAAAGACATTTATTATCATAACTTAGTTTTAAAAGCACTTCAAAAAACAAATCTTGAAAAATGAAATTACATTAAAATTAGGAAACATACACATCCTTAACTGCCAATTTCTCAAACCCGATATAACAGTACAAATAAAGAATCCTGCTTTTATTTGCACGGAACTATTATGTAAGTACGACAGATACTCCAAGAAAACGATTGTTTATACTTCTTTTCAAAATCCCTCGATCTGGCATTTGAATACAAGGTTTTAATTCCATTTGTTTGTTTTTGCTTGTGGATCTGATTCGCATTGAGTTTTTGACTTATAGCGATTTTTGTTATGTTTTTTGTTGCTTGTTATTGCTATCAGAATGCGTTCATAAAAGATATTTTGGTCTTATTCGTGGTGTTGGATTTCCATGAGATTTTGGTTTTAAATTTTTCAGGAGGACAAAAGCAGTTTTAAACGTTTTTACAAAGCAACCCTGTCGATTGAAAATTCGAATGACAGGTCTTATTTTACCTTAAAAAAACAGAAGTGTAAACCATGTAAGTTTTCACTTTTTTCCAGATTCAAACAAATAACAATTGAAAATAGCCAAGGTTTGATCAGTGAGACGATAAAAATCTTCATCAAGTCGCATATGGAAGATTCGTTCATGACATTCACGATAAAAAAATGGATACCCCACATTGATATAAACAACCTTTCAAATTGTAAAGCCAGTACGAGAAATATTAACTCACTAGCGATTTAAGAAATGACCCAGTTTTACATCATTAAATCCGTTTACATCCTGTAAAAAAAATCAATGATTTTGCAATTCAGTAAATTCCACACAAGCAACAACTGTGTGGTTACCTTAAGATCTGGCAAAACAGTTTGTCAACTATTCAAAACACGAATGATAAATTTCCGTCGCAAAACTTCAGATAATAAACACCGTTTGTTAAAGCAAAGCAACGCAAAAAAAAAAAGAAACCCAAGGCAACCCTTACCGGAACATTCCTGTCATCGTAAAATAAACTATCAGTTTTGAAATTTACCCAGAACCAGAATACTCATTCGAAAATTTAAAATCAATATTTAAAACACAAAGAACAGAAATTTCAAGACAACATAAAACAATTCAATTCGTAATTTTTTTTCTCAAAAAATTGGGTTATAGGATACGCCCTTCCAAGTGGATCAACAAATAGCCTCAATGTGGTACAATTTAAGCCGGAAGAAGATAAATGTTACGTATACAAACCAAACTCTAAATTCATGGCACCACTAATGAAACTTTCACCGAAAGCATTTGCGCAGTAGCTAGAAATCTGAATACTGATCTATAAACAGCAAGGTCATGAACTGCTTACAAAAGTGGATACAAGCCAACGTCAATCGGTAGACCAAAACATACGAAAACTAAATGAAACATCAAGCTATTTAAACATCACACACACGAGATTACAGATATCAAAGATTTCTTTCATATATATTGTTTTTCACTTAAAAATTTTGAGTTTTCCGGTTTTGTAGGATGGCCTTATCATAGAAAGATAAACCAACTTATATGCATTGCTCCATTTTAAATAACACATGTGCAATTGAAACGAAACCGACAAGCAAGCGTAGCCCAAACACTTTTTGCAGGATTTACAAATAATATTTTACTAGACGCTCAAATCAATGAAAACTATAAAATAATAGAAACGAAACAAAATACGTTTGACGAACCATAAAGCACACACACACCAACAGCACGTCCGAATGCAAAGTTTACACAATGCTAATCACTCTTAAGTGTTTACACATACAAATTAACAAAACAATCTTTTTCCTAGGACCACACTCTAATAAAAAAAAACAAAGGAGCCAAAACGCTTATACCAAAATTCAATCACAAATTACAATTGAAATAAGCAAGCAGATAATTTCACAAGCTCATCCTTTTAATTTTCTTTCCTAAACAGACTTTGGTTTTAGCCAAAAATGAGCCGAAAACTTGGATCCCTCCGTCGATCTTTTTCTGACGCTTCTGCACAACCTGTAAAACTTTCTTTTTTTTTCACTATATCATCTAGCCCATCAGATAGTCACTTATAAAAATTGTAGTTCTTATAATAGAATGAAAACTTTCAACAATTTCATTTACAACACACAAATCCACATGAGTTTTATTTACAACACACAAATCCTCATGAAATCCTCCAACACTCAAATCCCAAATCTCCATATAGTTTGAACAGCAAGAAATCCTTGCCATTCCAGTTTCACTAAGCAGAAAAATGCCACAAAATTATCAACAAGAAAACCTACGGTTGAAACGCCCCATATAATGAAATTTACCTTGCAAAAGTTCAAACGTCACCACGGTTTGAAATTCAGCACAAAGTATAAGATCATATAGGAAAAACATTTAGAGACGCATTTGAATGTTTACCATATTCTTTAAGATTAGATTAAAAAACAAAAAAAAACACAATAAAAAGGAAGACTCATAAACAAAATCCCCAAAAAATTGAATGTACAATGGAACACAAATAAAACTTAAAGGATACAAAAAATCTTGCAGGACCAGTAGAGAATTTTTGATATTAGAAAAACTATCGACGATTTTCCCTTAACAAATTCCGACATATAAATTATAATTCTTTCCATTTAGACTCCAATTGACAACTAACTTACTTCAAAGTTATCAAAACTTAGACCCCGTTATGCGACAAAAAAAGTTTTGGCACATATACAAAACAAAACCTGCCAAAAAAGATATAACTATTGAAAGAAAAAAATTTTACCCAACTTATCCGTAAATTCATAAAAACCTTCTCTATTGAAAATGCAGATAATTGGTTTTGTCTTTATCTCGATGCAAAAGTACCTGTTTTGTTATTAAGATTACATTAAATTGATTTTGTAACACGCACTCCCCAAATATACCATTCTGGTTCAGAAAAAACACTTATGATAGTTATACACGAAAATTTCAGTTCAGGAAGGCACCCATTTGACTTAAAAAAACCATGCAACGACTGTCTCAAATGACAATTAAACAAACCGTTTCCACATCAAAAATAAAAAACAGAAAAACCAGACCAAGAAGAAAAAAGCCTCTAATTTAAACACCGAATCTCATCTGACACAAAAAACCAGTATCCTCATCTTTTGCACAAAAATCGATTTTTTAAAGTAATTGCAAGTTTTTTCCCATTATGTTACTTTAAACTCAATATCGCACTTGTTGAAGGCACTTATTGCTCAGAACAAGAATATTTTTAATGTTTTAGAATCGGGAAGGATAAAAATTACACAAAATGGTCAACAAACATTAAATTTTTAACACAGGCAAAAAATTCACAAATACTACAATCTCATCATCATTCTCGATTTTTAAACTAAAAGCTCGTAAAACAAAATGTTCACAGCAAGTGCATCACAAATTGTGCTGGGATATCACAGAATTCGTCTGTTAAATTTTACCACCTCTTACACACGATAACGATCAGTTCAATCGCCTATGATTTTCAAAATAAGCTTCTGTTACTCATTGATTGAATTTGAACAGAGACAAAATAAAAAAAATAATACAAAACAAATAACATTCAATCACCTATAGCTCAAAAAAGGAACAAATATTTTAATACCAAACTTCTCATTCCAAAACAAAAATATTGAAAAAATTCAATTCACGCCAAAAAATTTCCTACCAGAACTTTGAGAAAACAACTGACGTTACATATAAAGTTATTGATAATAAAGCAGAAGAAATTATTTTACATAGCAATAATCTCTTACCCTGCCATCCAAAAGAATTCGCGTCAGGGATATAACATATTTACACTCAATTTTTAGACTTCACAACATTTTATCTTCACCGGATACAGATGAAACAAACATCCTAGAAAATTCACCAAGACTGCAACCAAAAGAAAGTCTAATAGCAAGAAAGAAGATTACAACGAGCAAAGACTTAACCCACTGGTGAGCGAAAAAAAATAAATTGCAAAAACGAACACTCCTACTTGAAAAAAATATATATTTACACCTGGTCAATCTTATAGACTACAAAACTAACCTAGAGAAAATATCATACATTCAGATCACAATCAAAATTCTTGAACAAAGCAGACTTCCACGATACATCTAGAGAAAAAAAAATCCCACAGTTTTGATAATCTCAGTAAACTCTAACGCACTCTTTCCTTTCTCACTGTTAACTAATTCTTGTTTTTGAATCTTTCAATATATTACTGCATAACCTTTACTTTATTCCAGTTAGAAATGGAATCTGGCCAATCATAGAACATTTTTTGTAACAATTTTCGAGTTGCCGCAACTGTTCAATTAAATGACTCTATCGTATTAAAAACAAGAACTATGACTCAACTACAGAACCTCCACAATCTTCCTATTTAATGACAAAAAAACAACCATGCCAAAACTTAAATACCTCCCGACAAGTCTCATAAAAGTCAACTAAATTGAACAAGCTAATACTCCCAAAGCTTTCAAAAAAAAGCCAAGCTAGCCTGAAGTAAAGATGTTACAAAATCACCCGGCCTAAAGCCAAAATGTCTCACAAAATCTCATTTGATCAATAACTCAAATAAAAAAAAAACAATTTAATACCGAAACTTCTAGACTAGCCTTCACCAATACCTATCAATTTTTGACCCTCTCAAAGAAATGCAATTGAAAAATTCAATTTTTCTTTGAACAAATCGTAATTCTAAGCACCTCTCCAAAAAACAAAATCGAGTTCCAAGTGATCATTTTGAAACAGGTTGTATAGACTCTTGAGAAGTTTTAATTTTTTTTTCAATTTTCCAAATATTTTTTTTTCATACATATTTAGATTTTTGATGGTCAATAAATTGACTTTATTTTAAAAAAAATTCTAATTGCTTAAAGAGATTCTCAATTTGATCTACCTGTTTCTCAAGTTCTTGGCTAAAACTCGAGGTAAGTTTAATACTTAAAAGAAACCATTTTTCTTTGTATTGTTATAATATCTTCTTAACAAATTAGATTTTCTAGTTCTTCTTACTCACTTCTTAATCCTGATAGCATCTATAAACCTAACGTTTTTCAATTTTAAAGACAAGCACTTATTGTATTTTTATTCGCCATCAAAAGGCTAGTAATTTTTGACAAAGACTTGAAAAATTAGGACGGAAACAAAATCAAAATCAAAAGTGCTGATCACAGTTCCGACTCAAACCACGTACCTTCAAATCTTACCCAAATCGCATATCCAGATCCTCAAAAAACTGGTAATTACATCACAATTCCATCATTCCGCAAACAACAACCCGAAATTCTTAAGTAAAACACCTCTGCATTTTTGAAGAACAACAAGTGCCATTTTGCTAACCGTTCCTTCCAGCACGTCAACGCACACCAGTAAGCAAACCGCAATGCGAACCAACAAATAGCATCTCTATTTCAATTTCACAAGACCTGAGACATATAAGAAATCTGAGTAAAAGTTGAATACAAGGAAAAACGATAGACAGACAAATCAATAATCGTAGATGAAAAAAACTTAACAAGAAAACAATATTGTTTCTAAATGAGCTCACTATCAGAAAAATCAATTTCGTCACCACCGTAATCATGAACTATATCGGACACCCCTAAACTTCCACTCTTAAGCTTCTCGCCATATACGCAACATTTGCCAACAGACATAGGTTCTACCTCAACCTCTACACAGTTAGCAGATATCCATTTTACACTCTAACACCCTCACAGTGTTTGGGTGATCCTTCGCTATGCAAATGGTGGTTCAAACCTAGTTATTGACCTAGTTGAAACACCGTCAATTACATCATCTTGTTTACCAGCAACAAAAATTTCTCTAGCTGACACACTCACCTTGTATCTCAAAGCATACTAAATTTATTACTTTCCCAACAGAACTACAGCAAATTTTAAACCATAGATATTAGGGAAAACAAAACACACACAAGCCTTAAAGTTTGACTGCAACAACTTTGTAGCACCTTCTCCACCAAACGGACATCATTCAGATAGCATACGCTGCATAGTTAGGCTATAACTCGGTTACATTTTAAACACAACTTTCACAAAGACATAAAAGATCATAATTTGTTATTAAAAGCACTTCAAAAATAAATCATGAAAACTGAAATTACATTAAAATTTCAAAAAAAATTTTACACATCCTTAGCTGCCAATTTCTCAAAACAGATTTAACAGTACAAATAGTATATCCTGCTTATGGATCTGATTCGCATTGAGTTCCTTGACTTATAGCACTTTTTGTTACGTTTTTTGTTTCTTGTCGTCGCAATCATAATGCGTTCATAAAAGATATTTTTGTTTTATTCGTGGTGTTGGATTTCCATGAGGTTTTGTTGTTTATTTTTTCTGGAGGACCATAGCAGTTTCAAACGCTTTTACATCCCGACCCTGAAGATTGAAAACTCGAATAACAGGTCATATTTCACTTAAAAAAACAAAATAATAAACCTTGTAAGTTTTCACATTTTTCCAGATTCAAAGAAACAACAATTGGAAAATAGCCAAGGTTTGATACAGTTAGACGATAAAAATCTTCGTCAAGTCTCAAATGGAAGATTCGTTCATGATACTCACGAAAACAAAAATGGATACCCCACCTTGATATAACCAACCTTCCAAATTGTAAAGCCAGTACGAGAAACATTAACTCACTTGCGATTGCAGAAATGACCCAGTTTTACATCATGAAAAACATTTACATCATGTAAAAATAATCAAAGATTTTGCATTCCAGTAACTTCCACACAAGCAACAACTGTGTGGTTATCTTAAAACAATGGCACAACAATTTTTCAAGTGGACAAAACAAGAATGACAAAACTCCATCAAAACGCTTCAGATAAAAAACACCGTTTGTTAAAGCAAAGCAACGCAGAAAAAAGAAACTCAAGGCAACCCTTACGGAACATTCCTGACACCGTAAATAAACTATCATTTTTTAAATTTACCCAGAATCAGAATACGCAATTAAAAATTTGAAACCAATATTGAAAACAAAAAGCTCAGAAACTTCAAGACAACATAAAACAATTCACTTCGTAAAGTTTTTTCTCGACAAACTGGGTTATAGGATACGCCCTTCCAAGTGGATCAACAAATAGCCTCAATGTGGTACAATTTAAGCCGGAAGAAGATAAATGTTACGTATACAAACCAAACTCTAAATTAATGGCACCTCTAATAAACCGTTCACCCGAAAGCATTTGCACAGTAGCTAGAAATCAGAATACTGATCAATAAACAATAACTATAGAGCCAAAATTAGATATCCAACATCACATTGGATTACAGCAAGGTCAAGAACTGCTTACAAACTGGGATACAAGCCTAAGTCAATCAATAGACCAAAACATACGAAAACTAAATGAAACATCAAGCTACTCAAACATCATACACACAAGGTTACAGATATCAAAGATTATAATAATTGTTTTGCTTTTTACTTAAAAAATTTGAGTTTTCAGATATTCTAGGATGGCCTTATCATAGAAAGATAAACCACCCCACATGCATTGTTCAATTTTTAAAAATTTTTCATTCCGGCTTTTTAGATTAGTGAATAACACCCGTGCAATTGAAACAAAACCGACAGGCAAGTCTATCCCAAACACTTTTTGCAGGATTTTTCGAATTTTTGCAACTTTTTTTAAAAAATATTTTACTAGTCGCACAAATCAATGAATACAATAAAATAATAGAAACAAAAACAAATACATTTGACGAACCAGAAAACACACGCACATCAACAGCACGTCCGAATGCAAAGTTTACACAATGCTAATTACTTCTAAATGTTCACACAAACAAATAACAAAACAAATTTTTCCCTAGAACCACGTTCTAATCAAAAACAGGATGAACAGAGGAGCCAAAACGCTTATATCAAAATTCAATCACAAATTACAACTTATATAAGCGAGCAGATAACTTAACAAGATCATCCTATTTTTTTTCTTTCTCAAATAGACTTTGGCTTTAGCCAAAATTGAGCCGAAAACTTGGATCCCTCCATCAATCTTTTTTTGACGCTTCTGCATTTAATCGCTCACCTCTTTTGCTTCCATCCATGAGTTTGTACCCTCTACCCAACCTGTAACGCTTTCTATTTTTTTCACTATATCATCTAGCCCATCTCAGATGCATTCTGACGAATCAACACAAAAACAGCATTTAACCATCCACAATTTTGTTAGAAAGCTCAAAAGTAGAAACAGTAGGTGAGTTTTTTAGACTCCGAACCCAGTCCAAGCATTAATTTTTCTTCGCCTTCACTCCCTCCTATCACTTCCCATGCCCTTGTTATAACCACTTCCTAAGATTCTACTTCCCCCTACACTGACGCTACCCAATTTCTTTCGCAAATATCTGACCCCATTTCGGATACTCTCAGCCGCAATACTGATGACCAACTTGAGCATGTTTTAGAAAAAATTACACAACAACAACAACAACCACAACAACACTAATCAAATAAAATCAACTCATCGATAACAATTCGCCGAAAATATCAATTGGCTTCTCCATTCGAAAAAAAAAAATTCTTGCAGTAATACTCTCCACAGAGCCGCATCCATTCTAAATAAACTAAGAAGTCAAATAGACTACCACAGTTATTTACAAAACTGCCCTTCTACTTCACAACTATAGGGGACCGATCATCCACAACACATTAATTCGCATGGGTTGTTACCTAACTCTCTCCCATGATTTCCGCAATGATGCTTTAAAAAAGAAACACACATCTAACTTTAAGTTGATGAAAAAAAACTTAATCCACACTCTCATGTTTTTGCTTTTGTAAACTTACTAAACCCTTAAAATCCCTACAGAGAACCAGAAAATGAAAACTTACAAGTCATCTTATTCGTCAACTATTTTGCACAATTCATCTCGACAATTTTCAACAAATCGTTCTATCAGAAGAACTAATTTGATGCTTTGCACAAAAGTTTAATCAATTTCTCATCGCTAAGGTTGCAGATACGTAAGATACGCACCAGAGAACACTAATTTTGAAATCAACTTACAATTAACAGAGAGTTTTTTCATCATGAAAGACTACTAAATCCACCGAACTGACAAACAACTAGATCGCATCACTGATCACACATTACAAAACTTAAAGGCTTACGAAGACTTTTTAGCCACTTTCATAATTTTCAACTACCCTTTAAAATTTGAAACCATAGAGCGAGATCAAAAATGTACACAGGAGCAAATATTGAAAAGAAAACTAATATTATAGTCAGTCACACTTACCATCCTTTCAATCAATGACACTTCATACAAC